>NC_056629.2:180111860-180342959 GCF_002870075.4 Lactuca sativa
ATCTAAAGTACTCTTTTCTTGGAGAGAAAGAGATTTTACCCATAATCATTTCCACCAAGTTGAAAACCAAGAAAGAAGAAGACCTTGTCATCACTTTGAAGGAATATAAGGAATCTATTGGGTGGACTATAGACGACATTAAAGGCTTACTCCCTTAAATTTTCCTGCATAAGATCCCTATGGAAGAATATTACAAGTCCTCATGAGAAGCTCAAAGGAGTTTGAACCTTCCAATGATGGAGGTTGTGAAGAAGGAAATTTTGAAGTTGTTGAATGCAAGAATGATCTATCATGTATCAGAGAGAAAGTGGTTAATCCCGGTCCAAGTTGTACAAAAGAAAACATGTATTATCGTTACAAAGAATGATCAAGGTGAATTAGTCGCCACTCATTGCAAAATGAGTGGAAAGTTTGCATAAACTATAGACGACTCAATGCCTCGACCCAGAAAAACCATTTCCCACTTCCTTTTATTGACTAAATGTTGGAAAGTTTAGCGCGAAAGACAAATTATTGTTGCTTGGATGTGTATTTCGGTTTTCACCAAATACCTATTGCGCCCGAGGATCAAGAAAAGACCATCTTAACGTGCCCTTTCGGAAGATTTGCATATAGGAGTATGCCTTTTGGGCTTTGAAATGCACCCACTACTTTTCAAAGTTGCAGGTAAGTATCTTTTCGGAGTATGTTGAGGAAATCATTGAGATTTTTATGGACGATTTCACTCTATATGGTAATTATTTCAATGAATGTTTGGGTAATTTAAAGATGATTTTCTGTCACACCCCCAAACCAGAACGGCGGAAACGTTCGGGGGCGGAGGACATCATACTCAGTATCATAACAGTTCATAGAAAGGAAAGTACACACCACCATACATATATATATAAAGATTTCGAAAATGTTTACATCATTGTATTCATTACATGCTCAAAAGATAAATGCATAAAAATCTTTCAAAAGAAATAATTAACGTCAGCGCGTTAATCTCCAAAAGTTGATTTCCAAACCTGCTTAACGGTTCCCTGAGAATACAAGTTATTTCAAGGAAAAAGTGTCAACAATTAAATTGGTGAGTTCATAAGTGATTTAGAAACATTGAATGCCATTCCAAAATGAGTGTATATTTTTCCAAGAAAATCCCTTATTTTCTTATAAAAGTATGGAATGCATGAGAGTATGTGTGTTGAAGAATGTAGCTAGTTGAACCAAGAAAATCCCTTATTTTCCTAATAGTTGTTTGGTTTGTATACAGGAAAAACCCTTATTTTCCTAACATAACTGGCAGTCTCTAAGACCGAAAATCGCAAGCAACCGACGTGCTTAAAAGTTGTGGCATAGTTTTATATAATAAAGCTATACGAAGATCGCACTTGTTAGATGAAGAATAGTTTTAATAGCTACTCATTCATAAAAGCATAATACCATAATAATTGTATATCCGGTAAGTTTTATAACCATACTAAACATAATATGCCTGTAGCGACGTTCTTCAGGCGTCGTAGCGTTATGACAACTGTCACCCCAAAAGACGGACTGTAGCTAACAGTCAGGGCGCGGGATCATGACTTCCTGTATAGATCTATACACATTTGACACGTTCTCCGAACGGGAGACTCTGGTTATAGACAGGACTTGTAGCGATACCTTTTAGCAAAAGGTAGTATTTGAAGATGTACACGTCTCACGGATTCTCAACTAAGTCTGTATTAAAGTAGTAGTTTTGTATGTAAAGTTTATCCTTTTTCACAATGTCCAACAAAGCATAAATCATAAGTTCTTTGAATGCATAAAATGGTTTAGCAAATATGGTTACCCTTGATATAATGTATTTGTATGTATACGTATAAATAAAACATATTTCTATTTATAAACATCTTTTATCCCAAGAGGGTAAAGTTGTGTTGTGAGGTATTTTGCATGATAATGACTTCATAAGATAGTTAAAACAACAGTATGAAAAGTATAGCAAAAGATCGATGTTTCACACGATTTTAGTCGTGTGTTCACTTGTATTCCCCCCCTTAAAAGTGTATAAAAGCATTTACAAAACATTTGAAAGTGTAGATTATAGGGGTATGAACTCACTTGATTGATTGGGGAAAACGAGAAGAAAATCGAGCAGAACTTCGGCTCGTGAAAGTCGATTTTCCTCGGGATTCTCGGGAATCTCAGAAATCTTGGGAGAGTAGAACCTTCCTTCGGAACTTGAGTGTGAAAACCGGGGCTTCGGGAGGGCTTCGGGAGCTCAACCGCAGAGTTTCAGCACGAGAGAGGGAAGAATGGAGCACCTAAACCCGGCACCCCAAGAGTTCTATTTATAGGGGGTATTTTTGAGTGCCACGTCGTGGCTAGGGTTGGCCACGTCGTGGGGAGCAAGCCCTATCCCCTTCTGTTGATTGGACGCCCTCAGTCGCTTGCAGGGTCGCGGCCAAGCTGTGCCACGTCGTGGGGAGCCTGACAGCCTCGGATTTTGGACCCCGAATTTGTAAAATCCATAACTTTCGCGTACGAGCTTCGTTTTCGACGTTCTTTATATGCACGCGTAGCTGAAAATATGATCTACAACTTTCGTTTAGACTTCATTGGCAAATTTTGAGTTTATTTTTAATTATTTATTTTTAACGGGCTGGGACACGAAAAGTCCGTATAAAATCCATAACTTCTTCACCCGATGTCCGTTTTCGTCAGACTTTTTGCTGTTGTGCTACTAATGTTGAGACCTTCGATTCTCATTTAGATTGTTTTGGTCAAAGAGTCTCTCGAGCTCTATTTCGAGTTTTTAGCTGTCTACTGCTATATTCGGATCTTGGGAAAATCACAACTTCCTCATACGAAGTCAGATTTGGACGTTCTTTTTGTGTACGCTCACGGTTTAATGTTATCTATAACTTTCATTTAGATACCGAAGGCTAAATGCTATCATATTGAAACTTCGTGTTTTCCGTTTAATCGGTGTTGTCGGTTTTGTCGGAAATCTTAGAATGGTCATAACTTCTTCGTCATAACTCGGATTTTAGTGTTCTTTATATATTTGGAAACCTTAAGATGATATCTACTACATAGTGTACTCCAATCAGAGCTTTTGAATAATACATTCCAAAGAGGTTACAAGACTCGATTTATAATGCCCGGAAATAACGGGTTGTTACATTTTCCAAAGATGTATTGAGACCAACCTTGTTTTATATTATGAAAAGTTACATTTTTTGGTTGATAAAGGTCTCATACTTGGTCATGTTGTGTCATCTAAGGGTCTAAAGGTAGACAAATCAAAAATTGATATCATTAAGTACTTACCTTATCCCACTTGTGTTCGTGAGGTACACTCATTTTTTGGCCATGCAGGTTTTTATAGAAGATTCATCATTGAATTCTCTAAATAACCCATCCCATGTGTGAATTCTTGCAAAAAGATGCAGAAATCAAATTTTCCAAGGAATGCAAGCAAGCTTTTGATTAGTTGAAGAATTTGTTAATTTCAACACCACCACTTCAATCGTCAGATTGGAGTTTGCCATTTAAAATCATGTGTGATGCTAGCAATCATACGGTTGGTGCAGTGTTGGGGAAAAGAAAAGATTGAGTTCCTCATGTCATATAATATACCTCAAAGACACTTGATTATTCACAATCCAATTACTCCACAACTGAGAAAGAACTATTATCTATTGTCTTTGCTTTAAAAAGATTTCGTCAATAATTTTTAGGTTCTAAGGTGATTGTTTATTTTGATCATGCAACTCTTAGGTACCTACTTACAAAGAAGGATTTGAATCCTAGACGCATCAAATGGATTTTGATTGCACAAAAATATGACATAGAAATAAGTACATGAGCGGATAAGAAAACCTTGTGGCTGGTCATCCTAGTAGGATTGTCTCTCCCAATGACGCAAATCCCATCTGTGAAACATTTTCAGATGAACATCTATTTTCATCCAAAGTTACCCTGTAGTATGACATTATTAGGAGCTATATCGTCACAAATCAATTTCCTCAAGATTTAATTCGATGGAAAAAAAGAAAAAATTCAAGAAAGAAGTCAAGAGGAACATATGGGATGAGCCATACTTGTGGAAATATCCTATTGACCAAATGATTGGAAGATGTGTTGAACAACATGAGGTACCTTCTATTTCAACATTCTGTCACTCTTATGCTTTTGGAGGGAACTTTGGTCCTAAAAGAACTGCAAGAAAAGTCTTAGAGAGCGGATTTTGTTGGCCAAGTATCTTCCATGACTCTTATGTTTTTTGTGCAAGTTGTGATAGTGTCAAAAGATGGGTTCTTCACCTCTTGTGAAAGAGGGGAAGGATTGTTGGTTCTGATACACATAGATTTGTGTGGGCCCTTCAGATCCACCACAAAGGATGCAAATTGATTCTATATGACTTTTATTGATGATTATAATAGATATGACTATATCTAATTAATCAAACATAAGTCATAAACATTTGAAATGTTCAAAGAGTTCAAACAAGAAGTCAAGAATCAATTGCGTAGGAAGATCAATATGATTAGATCTGATAAAGGCGGTGAGTATCTTAGTTTCGCGTTCCACGACTACCTTAAAGAATGTGGAATAGTTTCACAATTGACACCTCCTTGGACATCACAACCTAATGGTGTGGCTGAGAGGCATCATCGAACCTTGTTAGACATGGTTCGTTCCATGATGAGTTGAGCTTCACTTCCAATCTCATTCTAGGGGTATGCCTTAGTCACTTCCACCCACATTCTTAATTTTGTGCCAACTAAAAAGGTTGCCAAAACACCTCATGAAATGTCGACATAGAAGGTTCCCTCATTTCCACATATCAAGATTTGGGGTTGTGAAGCTTTCGTTAGACAAGAGACTCGCGACAATCTTGAACCTCGAATTGAGAGATGTATTTTCATCGGTTAACCGCAAAGGTCCTTTGGATATTTATTCTACAGACCTAGTGACAAAGTTGTCTTCGTAGCACGAAGGGGAGTCTTTAGTAAGAGAGAGCTGATATACAAATACGACAGTGGGATTACAATTTATCTTGAAGAAATTCAAGTGTCAAATGATGAACGAACCTCTGAAAATTCTAGGGATCAACCTAAGGAAGAAATTCTAGTTGAACTAATTCACGAGTCTTACCTCTTAGGCGTTCCAGTTGAGTTAGAATGCCACCTGAGTTTTATGGTTACCATATTACTATAGATGGTGATACGTTTATCAGTAATAGTACACTGGTAAATTTGGATAATACTTCTAACTACGAGGAAGCAATGGTGGGCCTTGAGTCTGCCAAATGGATAGAGGCAATGGACAGCCTGATCATGTAACAACCCAAATTTTATAGAAAATTTTAACTTGTATAATCATAAATACCAATCACAATTGTTTCCAAAAATCCCATTACATGACGATAGTGTTTTAATAGATCATAGTATCAAAACTAAATATGAAAGAAACTAGAGAATGCAAGTCGCACCATCAAGTCGAGCCCTCGCCCTTAGAACTAAAGGTACGTGAAACATCCAACAAAATTGTAAGAACAAGCTTAGTGACTTTCCCAAAACACGTAAAACATGAAATCACATAATACCATGCAGACATACATATATGTTTGCCATGGACTCCCTCCATGATCTTCATTGGAATGCAATGTGCTACCTCTATGATCTTATATCCCCGAGCCATGGGCTCCTCCCATGGTCTACACATAAGTCCACAGGTAAATCAATAGAAAAATATTACATACTCCAATCGAATCATCTCATAAAAATTAATGGGCCAGCCTTGGTGCCTTCGACCCATGAGTGTAAGGAGAAGACTCACCTTAAATATTAAACGATAGCTGACTAGGTCCCGACTCTGAATATCAACTCTACTCAAACCCCTAAACAAAAACAATTCCTTAAATACAACTCAAAATGCCCCCAAAACCCCTTATAAATCAAACTTGGTCAAAGACTAAAGTCAAAGGTTAAAGTCAACGACCCATGTTGACCCAACACGTCGAGTTGTCGTTCAAGTTGCCGTGTTTCTCCATTAATTACAAAGATCAGGAAAAATCTTATCAACTTGCCGAGTTCACTAATGAACTCGCTGAGTTAGCCAAATATCCAACAACTTAATGCATTAAGTCGTTTCCATCAAATGTAGGAACTCTAAATCATAGATCTCCTCCAAAATGATGTCTAGAAGGGTAAAGTTTCTAGTTTTACCCTTAGGAACCTTCAAAATGAGTCAAACCCGAACCTTAGACTCATTAGAGTGAGGTTTGACCCAATAATCCCTTCAACTCCAAATACATAGTCCCAAAATATAGATTTGGTATCCAAAGGATGGAAAATCACGTAAAGTTTCCAACTTTACGTCCATGCATGCTAAAAAGAAACCTTAGGGCTCAAGATAGGCTTAATAAAGGACTTATTGCATGAATGGGACCTAGAACTTAGTAAAGCTTGCAAGTTTAGGCCAAATAAGGCCATAAAATGGTCAAATCTAACATAATAACCCCTAGAACAGTCAACTTCTTGGACAACCCAACTATGAGCCAAAAATCAAGATAAAACTACAAAACGAAGAGATTTAAATGCTAACAAAGCATTGTATAAACTTGATACTTCCAAGAGACTGCAACAAGTGGGGAGATTCTGGATCTAAGTCTTCCTTCCAAGCTACACACCTTCAAGTTCAAAGCTTCTTCAAAAGAGTACAAAAATATCAACACTCAAGGCCCTCCACAAGCTCACATACTCACAAAGGAAGATGATACACAATGTTAGGGTTTATGGGCAGACGAGGCTGGTAGGGAGGCCATCCAAGGGACTTAAGGTCTTTAAAGAGGGTGCAACACCCTAAAAATAAGGTTTTCCTTTTCATCCGCCAACTCGCCAAGTTGAGACACATCGACTCCCTGAGTTGGTTCATTAAAGCCCTCTCGATACGCCGAGTTGAAGCTCCAAACTCGACGAGTACCAAAGGAAATAAAAACAATTAGAGAAATAGACTTATATAGGAACCAGGCGTTACAATTCTCCCCCGCTTGAATCAAAAATACGTTCACGAAGTCCGTTGCCTCGAAAAATCTTGGGTCATGCTCCCTCATCTCCTCCTCGGACTCCCAAGTCCACTCCGACCCCTGACGGTGCTGTCAGTACACCTTCACTAGCTTCACAACATTGTTCCTCAAGGTTTTCGTCGTCTGATCTAAAATTGCCACCAATCCCTCAACATAATTCAGGCGGTCGTCCTCCTAAATATCCTCTAAACGAATCATTGTAGTCTTATTTGATACACACTTCTGGAGCCATAACACATGGAAAGTGTTATGGATCTGATTGAGATCGACTAGGAGATCCAACCGATAAGAAACTCTGCTAACTTGGGAAGAAATCCTGAATGGTCCAATGTATAGAGGCCCCATCTTGCCCCTCTTCTGAAATAGAATGACACCCTACCAAGGTGACACTTTTAGCAACATTAAATCGCCCACATGGAACTCAAGATGTGATCGACGCCAGTCAGCATAGCTCTTCTTACAGATCTACGCAACCCTCAGTTTATCACACACGTACAAGAATTAACTCGGTGGTCTTAAGTACTACTTCGATGCTTCCCATAACTCAATGTCCAACCTCACCCCAACAAGCTAAAGTCCTACACCTCCGACCATACAACATCTCAAATGGGGGTTGGTCAATACTAGCATGATAACTATTGTTGTATGAGAACTCTGCTAGTGGAAGGTAAGTATCCCAACTTCCTCTAAAGTCTAATACACATGCCCAAAGCATATCCTCGAGCGTTTGAATCGTTCAGTCACTCTGGCCATTGGTTTGGGGGTGGAAAGCAATGTTGAAATGCAATTAAGTACCCAACTCCTCATGGAACTTCCTCCAAAACCTGGAGGTGAAACAAACATTACGGTCCGACACCACCGATACTGGCACCCCGTGCCTGACCACCACATCCCGCAGATAATATCTACTAATTTCCTGGCAGAGATACTCTTGGAAATTAGAATAAAATGCACACTCGAAATCAACTTGTCCAACTTAACCAAATGGAATCCACACCCTGCGCCGTCCTAGGTAACTTTGTGATAAAATCCATGTTGATCTCTTCCCATTTCCACTTTGGAATAGGTAGCGGTTGGACCTTGTCCTGAGGCCCCTAATGTTTGGCATTAACCTTCCTACAGGTCAAACACCACTCAACAAACCATGCAACCTCTCGCATCACGCAAGGCCACAAATAGCTCAACCCCAGGTCTCGGTACATCTTTGTGGCCCTCGGATGAATAGAAAATGTGGACTTGTACGCCTCCTCTAAGATCCTTTGCCTCACACCCTCGAATGCCGGAACCCAAACTCTACCACAGTAAGTCAATAACCCCCGACTATCTCGAACAAACAAAGGAATTTGCCCCCAAATCCACTTAATTTTCCAGTTCTCCATTTTCAAACCCTCCACTTGTACATCCTTAATCATATCCAATAAAGGTGAAATCAATGTCTTCCTCAAGCAGACATCTCGAATCGGAGCACTCGCCGCCTTATGTCTCAAAGCATCGGCCACCACAGTGGGCTTTCCAGGATGATACAAAATCTCACAGTCATGATCTTTTACCACATCTAGCCATCTCCTCTGTCGCATATTCAAATTCTACTGATCCATCAAGTACTTCAAACTCGTGTAATCGTTGAAAATGTTGAATCGGACCCCATATAAATAATGCCTCCAAACTAGAGGGCAAAAACCACCGCCCCAATTCTAAATCATGGGTGGGGTAATTCTCCTCATGAGGCTTCAGCTGCCTCGAGGCATAAGTAATCACATGCCCTGTCAGCATTAGAACAACTCCTAAACCCGAGATAGAAGCGTCACAATACACTAAAAAATCATACCATCCCCTGGGTAGGGCTAGAACCTGTGCCTCGCATAATCAATGCCTCTATGTCTCGAAAGTCGATTGCTGATCTGGTCCCCACCAAAAAATCACACTTTTCTTGGAAAAATGGGTCAAGGGTACGACAATCTTGGAGAAATCTTGAATAAATCTCTGATAGTACCCTGCTGGACCAAGAAACTTCGGATCTCAGATACATTCTTCGAAACTTCCCAACACATTACCGCTTCAATCTTCGCCGGATCTACCAGAATACCCTCTTGGTTGGTGATGTTCCCCAGAAACTACACCTCACGCAACCAAAAATTGCATTTGGAGAATTTGGCATAAAGCCTCTCCCTGCTCAAGGTCTCCAACACCTCCCTTAAATGTTGCTCGTGCTGCTCCATGGTCTTCAAATAGACCAAAATATCATCACTGAAAGCAATCACAGACCGATCCAACATTCTTCTGCAAACCCGGTTCATGAGAAGCATGAACACTGTTGGAGCGTTGGTGAGCCCAAATGTCATCACCACAAACTCGTAATGACCGTAACGAGTTCTAAACGTTGTCTTCAGTATGTCTTCCCTAATCCTCATCTAATGATATCCTAACTGAAGATCAATCTTGGAAAACCAAGATGCACCCTGAAGCTAATCAAACTAATCATCCATCCTCAAAAGCGGATAACAATTCTTCACCGTTAGCTTGTTCAACTCCCGATAATCAATACACATCCTATATGACCCATCCTTCTTTTTCACGAACAGGACTGGTGCTCCCTAGGGGGAACTATTTGGACAAATGAATCCCCAGTCTAGCAGCTCTTGAAGCTACGTAGATAACTCCCTCAACTCAGGCGGAGTGTAGGAACAAAGTTCTAGTAGGATCGGTAGATTCTAAGCAGATAAACAATTAGAGATGTAATTAAGAGCACAAGAATGGCTTAAAAGATGTCATATGATTAAACTTTAATACCCCAGAAGAGCTCGATGAAGAACTTCAACTGTAGAGGTGCTTAGGGTTACAATACAAAAGGTAATCAATAACTAGCGTATTAAAGGCATACATGCATGAAATATATATAATATGTAACCATAATCTGTAATCACGTTTGGACAGGCCGAAACCGGAGATACAAAAAGAATAGCCCATGACGCAACACATAATACCCAACAATCTCCCCCTTTGCATCAATGGAGCCGGGAGCTCACTTCTGGTGATCTACAGCAGACTTCTTGATAGTCTTGAACACGCTCGGTATGATGGCTAAAAGAGTTTGTCTAAAAGTTATGTACCACCGGAGCATGTCTGTCAAGTTCTTCTTATCAGACTCGGAATTCGCCTTGCACCGATGAATGATATTGATGATGTGTTCTAGGCAGTCAGTAGAGAACAAATGTTTGTTCACCAGAGAAAACAAGAATCTTTCACCTTTGACTCTTGTAAACATCACTGTGAGATGAGCAGAATCAATTTGACCCGGAGTCATTTTGTTGACATCTCCTGGCTTTGCGGTAGCCTTCACCGTTGGTTTCTTCCTCATGAAATTTGCCACTTCTTGATCCATCTTCGCAACTTCGTGGATATAAGAGGCTAACGTCCTTTTCAGATGTCCCAAGATTGGTTCATACTCTGTCGCATTAGTGAGCAAAATATTCAAGAGCAGAATCCAATCATGAAGATTCAAGTTAGGAAGATTTGCCAGGGAGATGATAGAAACCGAGTTATTTGAACCTTGGTCTATCCTGAAAGAGACATTAATAAACTTCCTTGCAGGCGATGGTTTCAGAACCTTGACCGTAGTAATTTTCTGAGCACTCCATGTCAGATACTGAGGCTGACTGAACTCGAGATAAAAATCAATAAGTTCACGATCGACCTGAGGATGGGGTGAAGGGGACTTCAACTATCGGCTCAAAACAATGAAAAACGAATGCCTTTCGCGTAATAGGCATATCGAACTGCGAATCCCTTGTATTCCCACAGTCAAAGGAGGTTACAGGCTCTAGCCAGTAGGTGCTTGGAAACTCTATTTCCTCCCTGATGAGTGTTTCTCTTGTCCAAAGAGGAAACACGACCTTTTTACAACTTAATGGTTCATCCTCTTCTTTCTTCTTCTTTTCCTCAGCTTCCTTAGCAATTTGAAGATTTTCATCTATCTCCTCATCCCTTTTTTTTCGGTTCAGGATTTTAGAAAATAGTTTCTTGATCTTCGTCATCTTCATCGTGCTTTTTCTTGTCTTTGATACCAGAACCCGAAGCTACATTATCCTTCGGTTCGGTTTTAACCTTCAGTTTAATTGAAATAGGTTGTAGCTTCTCTTCTCCTTTTTGTTGCAGAGGAACAATCCTCTCCTAAACACCCTTACTATCGCGTAAGAGTTCAAGTGAGGGAAGAAGTTTGGAGGTCAAATGATTGCGAATTGTAAGCGCTAGAATGGGATCATGAGCCTGAAGCACGTTATGTAGCTGGGAAAGAACATCCCTAGCACAGCTGCGAAAAATAGCTCGTTCTGTTTTTAGCAAAGAAATCTCTTCTTCGACCTTGGCAAGTGCTACTTGCTGCACTAAATTTAGTGCAGTCTGTTGAGCAAGATTATCTTTGAGTTGCCTTTCAATGAGAAGATCAGCAGTGAGCTTTTCGAACCTAGAGTCAATAGAAGACAAGAAGGTCTTGTTCTCAGCAGAGATGTCAGAAGGGACAGTCTCAAACTTGGTATGTTCGGCTTGAAGGGATTAAGAAAGCAAATCGATGGACTCTGTGATCTTGGCAGCATTTGAATCAGCATGACCCTTGAAAGAGTCAATAAAACCCATGGAGTCATGGATGAGATTTTTAACATCGGATGTGGCTCGTTTACATAGAGAAGTAGAATCATCCATAGCAATAGTACATTTGTCCATGGATTCTGTATATTAATGCAGGGATGTATCCATGAATGATTTAAGAGCAACATCGTTATACTTCTTTGTCGAATCGATCAGTAAATCAAGCGTTTCGTGAATACTATCGATTTGCTTCTTGGTTGTCGGAGCATATTCATCTTCCTCACTGGGAATTCGGTAGGGACTATAGTAAGTAGAATCAAACTCAAATTTAGCTCCTCCAAGAATTGGATTAGAATCACTAGAAGGAGTTGGGGAAAGGGGTTTAGAAGTAACTGGAGGTACGGTCTCAATATTCGCCCCCGTATCAGATACGTTGACGTTTACTGTCGATTGGGTTGTAGTAGTGGTAGTCGCATGGGAAATAATGGGAGGTGGTAAAGGAGTTATAGAAACTGGGATTGTACTAACAGGTGGTGGAGCTGTTGTCTGTGATGTGGTAGGTGGTGGAGTAGGAGCAACTAAAAGTGGAACAGTTGTTTTTGATGGAGATAGAGGAGGTGATGGAATCTTATCATTAAGAGGATGGGTTGGAGTTGGTGATTGAGGAGGTGTGTTACCTCTCGGTGATTCATGATGCGGAATTTCCTCTTTGTCATCCTCCTCATTGTGGTCTGAACCTGAAGGGGAAGGAGTCTTCGACTTCTTCGCCATCTTCTTAATCTTCTTTGGCTTAGATGAATCATCTTTTGCAGACTTTCGCTTCCTAGACTTGGCAGGTTTAGATGAATCACCCTCGGTTGTTTCTTTCTTGGAAGAAGCCCTTTTTCCTCGGTTCGCAGGTTTCTCCACAACATCCAGAGCAGCTTGTTGTTCAGGAGTCAGTAGCCTCGGTTCCTTTGGAGGAAACTTACAGTACTCAGCCATGACATTACTTTCAACTGATAGACATCAGTACATTGTCTCTGGAATAGAACCAATGTGAGAGAATTTCAAGTCATCGGAGAAGATGATCTTCTTCGTATGAAAGGTAGCCACATAGGAGACCAGGGCATCCTTCATTACTGGAATTTGCAAAGAGTCTATTGCCCAGCGTATGATGAGTGTCCATAATCTACCACAAGATATTTCAGAGTGCCTCGTGGAAGTGTTGAGGCTTTGCACCACTTGAGACCAGATAATCGACCCATAGTCAAGATTAATCCCATTGTAGAGACTGTATAGAATAGTCAGAAAACCCTTGCTAGTACCATCAGACCCAACACTCCTTTCCACCAAACTCTTGATGAGAAGAGTAAGACATCCATTCCATTAGGGCGGCAGAGATGATTTATTAACCTTCTCGATGGTGGTAAGAACATCAGTGTATCCAATATCGTAGAGCATCAAGAATAGTTGAGTAGTGGTGATGAAGTCAGGTGAGATGATAGACGAATCCACATCAAGTTGTAACAGTGAACAAAATCTTCTTTTTGAAATCGAAGCCTTGTGAGAGAAGATTTGGAAGTAGATCCTCTCCTTCTTCTTGTCATATGAAGTAGTAGTGTAGACCTGCGATAGGAGTGACATGGGGACGGATTCCACCTGTGTTAGGGCTAGAACTAGAGGAGAATACTTCAAGCATTCAACCACTTGTAACATGTATGGATCGTATAGAAAAGGGTTGAGATGAATGATCATGTTTTGATTTGTCTTGATCAAGAGAAACGAGGACGATGTAGTTTGATCTTGAACATATGAGGAACTCGCCATTGTTGAGTTGAGCAAGAAGATGAAGAGTTTGCAAATGGCCTTGTATTTTTTGAGAATTTGTAGCTAGTAAATGACAAATAATATTAGAAACCCTTTATATACCATTGCCAAGAGAGAGAAATAATCGTCAAGATAATGACGCGATCACTGAAACGTTGCCTGAAAAAGCGCGATGTGACAGGTTGGTTGCTCCTAGGTATATGTCAGCACAAGTGAGTTTAGGAACCATTCAATTTCACACGCCTAAACGCTCATCCACAATTTGTCGTTTGAAATTCAGCTTCGCTCCAAAAACTTAGGATACCCATTATTGCTCTGTCAGAATGTTAGAAAATCACAAAGAATTTCCATGCAATAGTGTGACAAATGATAAAGAAATAAAGCAAAATGTGTATAGGATGTGAGTGATGTCTATTTGAAGACATAAAGAAAATGATTCCGTGCAAGAATTGCTTCGTTCAAAGTCAAGAGAGACTTGAATTGCTTGCGTGGTTTCCCCAAGAAAATACGATTGAGTGCTTGTAAAGAAACACCAAAAGGCTTTTTATTTAATAGGCTAAAGGTGGCTTACCTTCAACTGAACGTCAATTCTTAACATACGACCGAATGTTGGATGAAGTACTTGTGAGACCAATATGGTCTGTTGTAACTAAAGATGTCATGGAAATCTCCAAAACAAAAACAAACTGGATCTTTATGGATAGAAATGCCTTGGTGTTAGACAATTTCATAAAAGACCACTAAGAAAAATGAGATTTCATCAGGTACCAAGTAAGATATTGAACACAAAGTTTCACCGTCAATTCATTGTTTGTGTTGGATTTTGGGTTTCACTCAGCACGTGGTGTACGTATCTAAGATCTTAAACACAGAGATTATGTAACCATAAACCTCGGTGGTTAAAGCCGAGAGTCTCAAGGGTTATAGTGGTGAACCGAAAGTAGATGGAGAAAGTAAGGAAGGTGGGTAAAGAACCAAAAGTACCTCTGCTATATAAATATGACAAAGTAGAAAACTCTTAACTCATGTGAGAAGAGAAAGGTAGCTCTAACTTGAGTGGATTTTAACATCCTAATTGGGAAGAAACGATAGGTATAGATCGAATCACTAAGGCCCAACTCTTAGTCGTAGAGGCTTCGGTCGACATGTAACAGCATGCTTCTAGGGACTCTTAACTAGTTCAAATGAAAAGAATCATACCTGCCTTAGCTCCAAATTATGTTGCGCTGAAGTATATGGGACCTAATTAAAAGAACAGGCATACATACACACCACACAAACAAACCAATCAAGCCAAACAAAAAAAAAACTTTTTTGAAAAATATTTTTTTTAAAGGTTTCTTAAAGAGAATAAAAACAGAAAAATAATAAAAACATAAAAATTAAAGAAATATTTTTGGATTTTTCGAAGTTTTCTGAAAAATAATAAAAAAATAAAAGAAATATTTTTGGATTTTTGAAGTTTTCAGAAAAATAATAAAAATAGAAAAACAAATATTTTCGGATTTTGCGAAGTTTTCTGAAAAATAATAAAAACAGAAAAACAAACAAAAAGAAGTTAACACAAACACTATGAAAAGAACAAACAAAATGTACAACCGAAACCAAATCTTAATAGAATGAAGCGAAATAAGTCGAGCGTTCAGTGCATTTCGGTTCCTTAAAATTCCAGAGTCGAAATAGACCGAGCATTCAGTTCATTTCGGTTCCCGAAAATTATGGAGCCGAAATAGACCGAGCGTTCGGTTCATTTTGGTTCCCGAAAATTATGAAGCCGAAATAGACCGAGCGTTCGGTTCATTTCGGTTCCCGAAATATCTAGAACCAAAATAGACCAAACGTTCGCTATATTTCGCTTGTCCAAATTTTTAGAGAGAGATTTGAGGATTCGGTACCGACTCTGCTTCCATCATTTCCAAACCTTGTAAAATTTTATTGAAGCTTGCTTATGGTAAGGCTTTAGTGAAAATGTCAGCCAATTGATCAGAGGACTGAATGAAATGTACTTCCACGTTCCCATCTTTCACATGGTCCTTGATGAAATGGTATCTTAGTGCAATATGCTTCGTCTTTGAGTGTAGTACTGGATTGTGGCATATCCTTATCGCACTTTATGAGTCACAATAAAGAGGTATTTTCTTCATACTAAGCCCATAGTCTCTTAGTTGGCTTTGTATCTATATCACTTGAGAGGTACAGGATGTTGCAGCTATATACTCAATTTGAGCTGTTGAAAGAGAAACACAGGTTTGCTTCTTAGACTGCCAGCTAACAAGTTTACCGTCAAGAATTTGGCATCCACCAGTTGTGTTGTTTCGATCCAGACCACATCCTCCAAGATCGGCGCCAGAAAAGGCTTGAACAAAAAATCCAGATCTTGTAGGGTACCAAAGACCGAGAGAACAGGTTCGCTTCAGATAACGAAAAATGTTTTTCACTGCCACCATGTGAGATTCTCTTGGATTTGCTTGAAACCTTGCACAGTATGTGACATCCCCAAAATCACGGCATGAAAGGACCGATTTTCATTTATGCTGAAAAATAATTTCAGAGTAAATCCTTTTGATTTGAAAGAGTTGCAAAATTTGTTCCCAAAAACAAAGTATGATAAAATAATATTTACCAAAGCATTTCATAAAGAAATGTATTTTCATTATATAATCAAAAATCGGGATGTCATGCTCCGATATAGATCATAAAGAATAAACGATAACATTACAAGTCGTTCGACAAATATATACATATACAGACTTGTAAACAAAATAATTTGATGGTTCATCCATCCTATTGATGGGTTTTAGCCATAAGAACTTTCCTATGTGCGCATGCAAAACCCTAATGCTTTGATCTAGGCTTTCTAATTAAACATGCTTTGAATCCAAGACTTCTAATGACTAATTAGGTATAAGAACAATGTTAAAACAGATCTAGAATCATACCTTTGAATCCCTTGTTTGATCTTGTTGTCTTGGAGCTCTAGAGTCACAATTGTCACTCCTCTAATGGCTTACAAACACCAAATAGAAAGAAGGATGATTTGGGAGAGAGGAGAGGGGAGGAAATCGGCCAGGGCTTCTCTACTTTAGATCAAGTTCCGATTTCCCTTTGTCATTGGGTCTATTTATACTTGTAGACTCCTTAAGGGTTACAACTTAAACCCCAATTGGATAATCTTCTCTTAAAGCAATCCAAATCCATTCCTTAGATAACCTTGGACGATTTGAAGCTACCCCTAGCTTCTAGAATCCGCCCAATCCCTATCTAATATGGATTTACAGTCTAAAGTTTAACTATCAAACAATTGACAGTTTATACCCTCTTATTTAATTAATCTCTTTAAGTCACCAAATTAATTCCAATTAATTCTATGACTTATATTAATCAAATAACAATATTATTATTCTTTATATAATTCTCATAATATATTAATAATATTTATTCTCTCTTAATAAATCATCCTATCAAGTTGCTATGGTGAAGGAAACCCAAAAGGACCGTGCACAACCGGGTCAAATACTTGTCTAATATAGTTGCAGCCTTAGACACTATTCCAAGACCTATGCCCTTGCGCCACTACCTGTAATACAAAAAAACTGAGTGGGTCAGGCTTGGGAGCCTGGTGAGCATATAAGGTTTTCAACCCACAATAAATAATTATATTTAACTTCCACCAACTAACAATAACCCAATTATCCATTCCCGTTATTATCACTTTACGTTCCTAAGACGACTAACATAAGGGACCTAGTCTAAGAATATTTCATCGGGGCGACAACACATGCTTCAGGGGTTCCTCAACAATATAAGTCAAATAAGGCAACCATGAGGGGGATGGAATACAACGAATGAACACCCAAGTTCATTAACACCTACAGGTTATGAGTCTGCTAGCGTTCCACTGGACTGTCTAGAAAAGTATGTGGTCATCATCTAAATTCCGCTAGATGACTGGATCAAAACACCATCGAGGCCTCTCATCTGTTTATTACACACCAACTATCAACCCATGTTCTACCCAACAAATTAGTAGATAAAATATACATTTCATACGTAGTTTCAAAACCTGTATAGCACGCTCAATCAATACATTTTCCACGTAATAGATGAGGCACACACACATAACACGTATTTCATAGAGAAATAATCAGATATATAAGATAGAAGAAAGTGAATATCCATTCACACACATAACAACAAAATATACACATAACACGTATTTCGTGTAAAATAGTTCATAATTATGCGTTATAAGAAATTAACTACACACTCACATGATCAGAAGATGATCGGACAGCACTATGGCTTATAGAAGTAGTATTCTTCGGCAGATCTGGAAGATCTTCACAAAAATCGAACTCCTCGCGGGCAGAGCTTCGGCTCGGGGATCGCACTTCTTGGGATCTCGGGAGCGTAAAACTTCCTTCTTAACTTGGATATGAGATACGGGGTGTCGGGATGGCTTCGGGGGTTTACACGCAGAGCTTCGGCACCAAAAAGAGAAGAATTGAGCAAATATGCCCGGAACCCTCGCACCCTATTTTTAGGAGGCTAAAGCCTCGCAGTACGTTGGGCGTACAGCCGTACGCGGGGCGTACGCGTCCGAATTCGTCACTGCATGCATCATCCGAAGAACTCAAGTGTGAGGCGTGTCATGCTTCACTGTACGCTGGGCGTACTTCGGATCAGATCGGTGACTCCTTCGGATATACATCCGAATTAAAGATTAAATTTAAATCTTAATTATGAAATAAACTTCAGAAACTCATATCTTCTTCATACGAACTCCGTTTTCGACGTTCTTCATATCCACGCGTAGGTGAGACTACGCTCTACAACTTTCGTTTAGACTCCGTCGGCTAATTTTGAATTTATTTTTATTATTTATTTTTAGTAGGCCCGGACAGGAAAACTTCGTTATAAATTGATAACTTCTTCGTCCGACATCCATTCTCGCCTAACCTTTCATCGTTTCACTACTAACAACGAGATCTTCGATTCTCATTTAGATTGTTTCGGCTAAAAACTGCTTGATCTCAAATCGAGTATTCGGGCTGCATACCGCTAAGTCGAAACTTCAGAAAATCATAACTTCCTCATACGAAGTCAGATTTGGGCGTTCTTTTTATGCACGCTCTCGGTTTAGTGAACTCTATGACTTTCGTTTAGATTAATAAGGCTAGATATCACTCTATGTTAAATTCATATTTTACGTCATTCGGCGTCGTGTCGGTTCTGTTGCGAAACTTCGACAGGTCATAACTTCTTCGTTATAACTCGGATTTTGGCATTCCTTATATCTCCGGAATCCTTGTTTCGACCACTACAACTTTATGTAAAGATATCGGGCTTATCTCACACTTCAATTTTGACGCTTAGTTTTATCATTTATTAATTATATCTTTATAATTAAGTAATAAGCACACAATTACACATAATTCACATAATACTCAAATATTTCATCATTAATACTTCAAAAAGACTTACAAGGGTTAACCTAGACTATTACATCAACGAAAATGCCAAGCCTGGAAATGCGGGCATTACACAATAGCAAACAGAGAACATAATGTCTGCTCAACTAGCCGTTAGATACATAAGGGACCCTATCATTTAACGATAGAGTATTACATCAACAACAGGTTTTTCCAAAGATGGTGTTAACTTTGTGCCAAACGCCATAGGAACCTTTACTTTCGAATCTCCCATCATACTGAATTTTGCAGCAAGTTCTTCGTGTAGGCCTCCTAGTTGATAAATATACCTTTTGGTCCCTATCTAATATTCAAACCAAGGAAAAAATTAATCGGACCTATTGCGATCATTTCAAATTTAGTCTCCATGAACTTCCTGAATTCAGCCGTTAAGCTAGGATTCGTGGAGCCGAAGATGATGGCATCGACATAAATCTGAACTATCATAAGACGTTCTTCTTCTTTCTTTCGAAAGAAGGTTGGGTCAACCGAACCTTGCTTAAATTTTGACATTTTCAGAAAGTGAGTTAAAGTTTCATACGAGGCTCTCGGTGCTTGCTTCAAACCATATACAGATTTATCCAGCACATAGCAATGATCAGGGAATTTCTCATTTATGAACCCAGGTGGTTGCTCAACATACACCGTATCTTCTAGTTCTCCATTCAAGAAAGCGCATTTTACATCCATTTGGAAAACTTCGAAGTTTTTATGAGCAGCATATGCTATAAAAATTCTGACTGATTCCAACCTTGCTACAGGAGTGAAGGTTTCCTCATAATCTATCCCTTCCTCTTGGCAATATCCCTTCACGACCAACCGAGCCTTATTGCGAATGGCGTTCCCCTCTTTGTCCAATTTATTCCTAAAGACCCATTTTAAGCCGACCACCGAAGAATCCTTTGGAGTGGGAATCAACCTCCAAACTCGATTACGTTCAAACTCATGGACTTCACCTTGCATAGCTTGTACCCAATCAACGTGATCAAGGGCAACATTGACCGTCTTCGGTTCGACTTTGGATATAAACAAGTTAAACATACAAAATTCAACCTTAGAGAATAATGTCATTTGTTTCGCTTTCAATTGAGAACGTGTTAGAACTTTCTTATATGAATCGCCATTTATTTGTGCATTAGGATGATCCTTAGTCCATTTATTTAGAGGAGGGTAATTAGGGTCATAAGTTGGATCCAACTCTGCGTTTACTTCTTCTTGAAGTTCTGATTGATCATCCTCATTAGTTGGATGCTCTTTCTCCCCCTTAAATGGCGAATTGTAACCTTTGTCAGGTTCAGAGTTTTGATCCTCTGTGGGAGTTGGATTCTCCCCCTAAAATGGACTATCATTGGGTTGTGTTGGAGTTGGATGCTCCCCCTCGAAAGACATATCGGTTGTCTTTGGTGCTGATGAACTCTCCCCTTTGAACATTTAGTTGTTGTTTGGAGAGTTAGTTGAGGGTTGACCACCAGTCGGTTTAGTAGATTTACTTTCCATTTATTTTTCACCTTCATCTATGATCTTTTTTAGATTGTCAATTTTGTTATCTACTGCTTTCGCCTCTGAGTGTGCAGCCTTCTCTGGTTCATCAAATAACCTTATGTACTCTTCAAATAGGTTTGAAATAGGAACCGAGACTTGTCCTGATTCAGGAAATATTTCCCCCAAGGCACTTTCCCTTCTTTGAAATTTCTTCATATAATTATCATCAAAGGCTACATAGTATGTTTCTTCTATTCTTTTAGAACGTTTGTTCAAAACTCTATATGCCTTCGAAGAGAGTGAATAGCCAAGAAAAATTCCCTCATCATCTTTGACGTCGAACATGGGCTTTCGATTCTTCAAAATCTCATATGGAGTGATTGAGAATCGTTTGTTGAGCAAGGATCGGTTCTGAGCATAGCACGCGGTTACAACTGCATCAGCCCAGAAGTATAGTGGAAGAGAAGCGAAGCTTAGCATGGTTCGGGCAGCCTCACACAAAGATCGGTTTCGTCTTTCGACAATCCCATTCTGTTGTGGTGTATAAGGGGCTGAAAAGTTGTGAGAGATTCCTTTTTCAGCTAGAAAATCCTCAAAATCTTTATTCTTGAATTCAAGCCCTTTATCACTTCTAATGTTCCTCACCATCTTTCGCAGTTGTACTTCTACTTGCTTGATGAACGTCTTCAACTTGGGAGTAGCATCTGATTTCTGTTTAAGAAAGAAAACCCACGTGAAGCGTGAAAAATCATCTACTATGACAAGAATGAACTTACTACCAACGATGCTTTCGATAGCTGAAGGTCCACATGAGTTAATGTGCAGCAGTTCAAGAGCTTCAACAATCTTTGTATTGATTCATGTAGGATGGCTCTTTCTGCTTTGTTTGCCCATCTCACACGCTGCACATAGATGTTACTTATCAAATTTGAGAAGAGGAAGGCCTCGAACATGATCACCAAGCACCAACTTATTAATGTCTTTGAAGTTCAGGTCCGATAGACGTCGATGCCACAATCACCTTTCATAAGTGTTTGCCTTTGACAGCAGGCATATTGCTGGTTTTCAATGAATTGGATTGATATTTAAAGGATAGGTCTCTCCCTTGCATTCAGACTTTAACAGAACGTTTTTGGATTGCTTCTCAATGATTTCTGAGTCCTCATCATCAAATGAAACCTTCAAACCTGTTCCCACAACTAATTGTGGTACACTGATGAGGTTATGCTGCAACCCTTCTACATAAGCTACTTTTCGAATCAAGAAATCTCTGTTGGTTATCATTCCATATCATTTGATTGTGCCATAAGAGTAATGACCATACTTCACACATCTGCCATCTTTTAGGGGCGGAAATTCCCTTAGCTCTTCGTTCCTTCTCGTCATGTGACGCGAGCAGCCACTATCTTTATACCATTCGTCTTCGAAATGCTCGTCACTGATAACCTGCAAATTCAAGAAAATTTAGGAACCCAAAGTTTCTTGGGCCCTGGTGAGTCTTTTAGAGAAAAAGGAATTGCAGTAAAATATCAACCAAGTAGGTTCTTTTAATTAGAGTGGTTTGATCTTTTCTTTTGATAGTATACACCTTGATTTTGTTTTTGTCTTGTTTAAATTTTGGTGTATTTGATGGTGTATTGTTAGACGATTTTGAAACTTTCTTTTGAATCCTAGGGTTAGCTGACATTTTCTTATTATTGAACTTAGAGTTTGAGTTAAGCTTTCCCTTTCCTTTGATTTCCTTCAATGGTGTCGGTTTACTTTGGGAGTTGGAAGGACCGAAACTAGACGTTCCGTTGTTGTTGTTGATGTTGGGACCGAAACTAGAGGTTCGGTTCTTAGCGCTAGTTCTGTAGCCGAAAGTAGATGTTCGGTTCTGAGCTTTGGAATAGTAGGAGCTTGGACTAAAATTTTCTTTTTCTTTTAGCTTTTCCTTTCCTATGGCAATTGATTCTATCTTAGGAGGTATGTAGTTGGGATTTTGAGATTGCCAATAACGCTTTCGCTCATTTAGATTTTTCATGTATCTTTGATTTCTTTGGTGTTTCTGTTCAACTAACTCATTCTGAGACATGTGGATATTGAAACTAGCATTTGGCTTTTTCTTTTGAGTTTCAGTTTTCTTAGTAGGAACATTTGGCATTCTCTTTGGTTCTTCAGGGATATCTTTTGTTCCACTTGTGTTTGGTTTGTCGTAACTCAAGGGTTTGTTGATAGGTTCAGCAACATATCTTCCTTTTACCCTCCATGAGGTTGCTCATATAAGCCAATGGTCTCATCTGCATTTTCAATGGGGACTGACCAGAAGTAGTCTTCACATACTTTAGCATTGTCTTTGTCGACCAAGGTTTTCAATTCTGTTGTTTGTTTTGCAGTTACCCTAATAACAACATTGACCTGATTCGGCACAGTTTGAACCTTTTGATAAACCATAGCTTTCTCTTTGAGTTTCGGTGGCTTGTCCTTTGACAGGCGAGCGTATTCAACCGAATTTTCAGAAATGCGGGTTTCACATTCTTGGTTTCGCTCTTCATAAACTCAGAGCAATCAACCACGTCTTCAACCGAGATTTTGCTCATCTCACTTTCCTCATCAAATTCAGATGAGTTTTCTATGTTCATTTTATGTTCTGAAATTAATTTGGCGTTCGACGAATCAAATGATTGAATGGTCTCAGACTTAATTTTTAACCTATCATTTTCATCTAACAAATTTTTGAGCATACATTTATGTTCCTTAGAGTCAATGAAGGTCTCTATCTTGTCCAGTCCGATTTTGTAAGCAACGGATGTCTCTTCTGAGCACACTATTGATTCACATCCAGCAATGACCTCATCCTCCTTAAATTCAAGGAAGGATAAGATCATCTTATGAATCTTTTTCCCAATTGCATAATTTAAGGGAAATTGAGCAATATTAGTGTATAAGCGCTTAGAAATCAAACAAAAAACATTTCTTTATTTTAAAAGCTTTAAATTTTCTTGTTGTAAATAAATAGTTTCATCCCTAGCCCTATTTACCTCCGTGTCCTTCAGCTCAATTCACATCCTTCTCTCCTCACTCTTTAACGACACCCTGGTGAGTTGGTCAGTAATGTTAGAGTTCGCTAAGCGTGTTTGCATGAGACTGCCACTTAAATTTGAAATTTGAAATTTTAATTCATTTAATTCTTCTTCATAATTTGTTACCGGAACTTTATGTCACTCAAAGATGAAATATATACCTTTTTGATCAGTCGATCACAGTCGTTAATCTTCTTGCTCACGGGCTTCGTTGCAAAGCACTTGTCCTCAGTTAGGTTCGACTCCTTATTTTCACTTTCGGTTGATCTACCAGCTGTAACCACCAAATATCTTCATGCCGAACTTGCATTCTTCGGCACATAAGCTCTTCCATGCGTGGGCTTTCTCACCTCTTCATCCTCAGAATCGGTTGACCAGACTTCAATGCCACCGAATTCATCCTCATCTGCACTTTCCTACACAATCAAGGCATTCATTGAATTGTTAGTTACTTTCTTTTTCTTGATCTCTTCCAACTTTCGCATGTAGTACGCCTCATCATCTTCACCATCTCTGTTCTCAGCCATTTTCTTTAGCATGCAATCTTTGGCAAAGTGGTTCTTGCCATGATAGTAATTGCAGTCGAATCTAGAGTCTCCTGCAAGCTTGCTTTCCTTTTTGTCGTCTTCCTTTTGAGAAGTAGTTTTCGCTTCATCTTTTACTCTCTCAGAACTGTAACTTCCCTTCCAGTTTCGGTTCTTATTGATAGGAAATTTCCTTCGTGTAAAATTCTTTGGATTGATAACCATCATAACATATTCTGCGCTTGTAAGGCCGCATTCAGACATATCTGACTCCTCCTCTTCTTCTATAACACTTTTTCCTTTTGAAACAAGGGCCAGTGATCCCACACCTGAAACCACCTTTTTCCTCCTTGGTTACCACACTCTCATGTGACTTAAGTATTCCCACAAGTTTCGCTAGAGAGTAAGATTTAAACTGTTTATGTGCTTTCACTGTTGAAACCACAACCATCCATTCTGGTCTCAAACCATTCATGAAGGTTACTTTTGCTCGCTCAACTTCCTTTCTATACCATCCTCGATCATCTTGCTTATTAGATGATTAAAGCAATCAAATGTTTGTATCGGTTTCTTTTAAAGTTTCTGTTCGAAAAATTCAAATTCAGAGAGTAGCAAGGTTTGAATAGAGTGCTCTAGATCTTCATCGGTTGAGTAGAGTTCCTTCAACCTATCCCAGATTTCTTTAGCCGTCGTGCATTAACCAACTAACAAAAAAGTGTTAAATTGAAAAGAGAATCTGATCATTCTCATGGCCTTCACATTACATAACAACTTGTCCTTCTCATCTTGCGGTATCTTTTCTATGTCCGTCAAAAGCTTGTTATATTCTTTTTGACTCTTCACAGTCGTGTTCGGTCCAGAATGAACAAACTTCCGAAGCGTGATTGCTTCCCATATGAGATAGCCATTGTCTTTAGCTCCAACAACGTAATCTTCAAAGTGATGTGCCCATACTTCATAGTCTTGTGTGTAGAGGATAGGAACCCTTGTAGTGGATCCAATGATGTTAGAGATGTTGATAGGATTTGTTTGAGAATCTTCGTGAGACATGGTGAGTCTTTCCCTAGAAACGCTAGAATCAGACCAGTAAACTGTGATTAGGGTTTTTATCAAACACCAGAGTTACCATCGACAGGAAGAAGAAGAAGGCTTCTTTATATTCGATAAAAGCGGAAACCCTAAAGAATTCTTGATACAGAAGGAATGTGAATTGATCACACTGTCTCCTGCTCTGATACCAATTGTAGAAACAAAGTTCTAGTAGGATCGATAGATTCTAAGCAGATAAACAATTAGAGATGTAATGAAGAACACATGAATGGATTTAAAGATGTCGTATGATTAAACTTTAACACCCAAGAATAGCTCGATGAAGAACTTCGACTGTAGAGGTGCTTAGGGTTACAATACAAAAGATAATCAATAACTTGCGTATTAAAGGCATACATGCATGCACTATATATAATCTATAACCCTAATCTATAATCACGGTTGGACAGTCCCAAACCGGATATACAAAAAGAATAGCCCATGACGCAACACATAATACCCAACACGGAGCTAGATGATACAACATCTTGGCTATCAAAGCCGCACTGGGCACTAAATCGATAAGGAACTCCATTTGCTTCTCATGAGGCAACCTAGGCAACTCCTATGGAAATATATCGAGAAAATATTGCACAATTGGTACCCTTCTCATATCTGTCGTAGCCTCCACCCTCGTATCTGAAACGTAAGCTAAAAACCCCAAACAACCCTGCTGAAGGAATCTCCTAGCCCTCAAAGCCGAACAGAGAATTGGTCCATGTGCGGCTCTCTCTCCATGAATAACCAGTTCTCCCCCACTTGGGGTTCAAACTCTCACTAACTGGCGCTCGCAATATATCAGGGCCCCATTGGGACCCAACCAATCCATTTCGGGAATCAATCTCCCCTAGCTGGGTCACAAACCGAATGGCGGCAAGAAAACATGACATGATACAGAGGAAACACATTAGCTACCCTAACCTGAGCGAGATAGTGTTGCTATGCGAAACCAAAAGAACTTCTCAGACCACGGAAAAAATGCAAATGACGCCCAGCCCAGGTGAGTTCATTCTCAAGGAGGGGAAAGGTCAATCCATGGATGGTCAAGTAGAAGTTACCTTCAATCAGAGCAAGATTTAAAAACCCCTCATAGAAAATGAAAAAACAAACACAGAAGGTCTTGGAACAGGCCTCTGTCATGCATAGGAAGTCAGGGAAGAACACTCTCCAACCCTCGGTGAGCCTCTATCTATCACCAACAGGGTCGATGTCGATCAGACCCCCCGAGAGGAAGTCGTGAGTACCAACACTCCAAGCAGGTTGCCCTCAACATCCTTCGACCAGAAAATCAAGAAAGTACTGACTGAAGCCCTCTGGGGAAAAGAGATCAACAAAAACAGATCACCAATGCCACATATATCTCCAATCGACTCCAATGCTCAATGGATCACTTCTCGCGCGAGTCTCTTCCAAGCTATCTCATAGATGACAAGAAGGCCAGTGCCAAGGTAGTGCAATTCGTAAAAAAGAAATCGTAACTAGGGAAGGAAAGACACTTGCCCTTAGAAAGGAATCAGGAAAGCGAAACCAGAACACAAGGAGGCTTGAGAGCCGTCTCTAGATAGACACATCACCCAGGAGCATGTCGGTCCAACGTGTGCAAAGACGCAATCAAGCTCCTGGAAAATGTTGCTGACGAATACCCAGGACACCTGGTTCCGATACCTTCTTGAAACCAACATTCCACGACTCTAACCAATAGCCATCGGCCACCCGATCAACAGGGCATAGACTCCATTGGGTCACCCCCGTCACCCCAGGAGGATCCAGATTCTCTCTAGTTACCGCTGACCATTTCATTAAATAGGCAAGAACCAAGCATCCGTCGGGATCGAAGGAGGCCTAGATCGGAGAACTGTCAGCTACGTCTCAACTATATTTCCTGGACTCAAAACCTGATGTCGTAGAAGTACCCGTCAATTCAACATGAAGCGCAAAAGCACTATCACCGCTTGGGATTGAAAACAAGCTGCCACGAGTGCCAAAATTTGGTGCAAATACTAGCAAGACAAAGCAACATCCAATAATGAGCATACTCAACAAGAAACATGAAATTTCTAGACTCATCCAAGTCTCCCATAGGGAAAACGCTGAAAATCACCACACTTAGTGTATGCAAGTGGAAAGCTGCAAAGCAGGAGACTAGGCATTGGAGAAGAACATGTCTAGCCACACATGACCCCAAAGCAAGCTGATTGCTTCCATGGGATGCGCGAGTAGGACCACAAACATAGAGATGCTGTAACATCCATAAAAAGTCACCAAAAATACTTTTAAAATCAACGCAAAATAATAAACTGTTTACAAATCATGGTTTTAAAAATATTTTCCAAATATCAGAGTGTCCAGGAATCATAAGCCATAAACAAGAGGATGTGTAAGCTCATGCATTTTCCTTCATGCGATCATCCGAAGTACCTGAAACCATAACCAAAAATTGTAAGCCAACGCTTAGTGAGATCCCCCAAAGTACCGCTACATAAGCATAACAACAAACAACACGTATATAGAGCCTTCAACCTGACTGGAACGCCACATCGACCTACAGTCTGTCTGGACCTCTCATAGAACCTTCAACATGACTGGAACGCCTCACCGAGTCTTCAGCCTATCTGGACCGTTCTCCGGGCCTTCGGCCTGACTGGTACGCCTCTCAGGCCTTCAGTCCATTTGGCCCGCCCTAACTCTCTTGGCCTTTAGTCTACATTGGTCCGCCTTAACCTAGCCCCATAGAACATGTCGACATATACATAACATATAAACATATATAACCAACCAACAGACAATCAGGAAGATCTACAGATCACTAAGCATAACATCATCTAATATACCAGGATACCGATTTAAAAGATCACTACAGCACGATAACATACTATCACATAAAATGATATCTAATCCAATGGGCCGGCCTTGGTGCCTTCGACCTGTAAGTACAATGAGGAAAACCCACCTCACAATCCGAACAATAGTTTATGAGGTCCCGACTCTGAATCTCAACTCTAACCGCTACCTATTCATCCAAATGACCAATTATGAAACACCATTCAAATTACCCATAAAATACCCCTTGGTCAAACTTGATCAAAGTCAACTGAGTCAGCCCAACTGAGTCAACCTAGCCGAGTCAACTTAGTGAGTGTAAACGGGGCGTACTCTAGAGGTACACGGGGCGCACTCGTGTTGACTGGAAATGAGGTGGCCGACTGAGTATGCTTGATGTACACATAGGTACGCATGACGTACTCACAGGGTTTCCTCTTTTCATATTAAGAGCTTAATACTTCGACTTAGAGCATCCAATTCCATATGCATGGCCAAAATATCATAAAGAGTAATAAAGTTTCCAACTTTATAACCTTACATGTCCAATAAGTGCTTAAAACACCAAAAGTCAACATTTTAACACATTAAGACCTTCTAAATGATGGATGGAGCAAAACCAACCATTTGGAACCCATTTTTATGACTCAAGACCCTTCCAAAGGTCTGAAAGGATGACTATTGGGTCAAGAACATGCTATGCTCATGAGACACCACATTTGGTAACAAAGAACCTAAAACCAACCCAAAACAAGATCCAATAGAAACTTCACCAAGTTCAGAACTTTATACCTCCAAATTATGCCAAAAGATGGTGTGATCCTAGATCTAAAGAACTTCACTCCTCCAAGATGGTCTCTTCTTCCTCCCTTCTTTTTCAAAAGAATAAAACACACACAATCAAGCTTAGAAATGCTTCACAAGATGGATTAGGGTTGCAAAAACGTTCTAAGAGGATGGAGGCTGATAGAGTGTGGGGAAATGAGGCTATAATGGGGTTCTAATATGAGCCAAACCCTAAAAAATATGGTTTGTATGTCTGGCACGTACACATAGCGTACTAGGGTGCACCCTAGTACGCTCAGTGTACACATGTGCGCATGGTGTACTCCCCCAACACCCATATGACGAATATGCCACTAAGCCCCTCATCGAACTCTTTCTTTTACTTAGCGTCCAAATTGCAATATAATTAGATTTTATGGTCAAAATTAGAAGTACCTCATCATCGGTATATTACAATGAATAACTTGGACTTCGACTTCGTCCTCGAAGTCTGCTACAATGAATAACTTGGGGTAATGCTACCTCATCTCAGCCTCCAGCTACCAGGTCCATTCGAAGCCTCTCCGATGTTGCCACTGAACGTTTACCAAAGGTATCTTCTTGTTGCGCAGGACCTTCATCTTTCTTTCCAAAATAGCTACTGGCCTCTCGATATAATTGAGGCACTCATCGACCTGAATATCATCCAAAGGAACCATCTTCTCGTTCTACAACATACACTTCTGTAACTGAGATTCATGGAAAGTGTTGTGGATTTGTTTGATCTTACTAGAGAAATCCAACCAATAAGCCACCTTGCCTACCCTGGCGATCATAAGGAAGGGTCCAATATACTGGGGACCCAATTTTGACATCTTCCTAAAGCGTATCACACCCTTCCAGGGCAAGCCCTTCAGGACACCATATCGCCAACCTGAAAATCCAAATCTAATCGGTTCCGACTGGTATAGCTCTTCTGCCGACTTTGAGCGATCTATAGTCTCTTCCTGATCTACCGAATAAGCTTCATTGTCCGCAGGACTAATTCGGGCCTTCCCATGACCCAATGACCAACCTCTCCCCAACATACCTGGATGCAACATCTCCGACCATACAAGAGCTTAAAAGGTGGGGAACCAATGATGGAGTGATAATTGTTGTTGTAAGAGAACTCCGCAAGAGGTAGGTAGGAATCCCAACTCCCACCAAAATCTATGACGCGCGCCCGCAACATATCCTCAATGGTATGGGTGGCTCGTTTGCTATGACCGTCTGTCAGCAAATGATAAGAGGTGCGGAAGTGTAACCCCATGCCCAGTTCCTCATGGAACTTCTACCAAAATTTAGATATGAACCGAACATCTCGGTCGGAAACAATGAAAACCGGAACCCCATGACGAGCAACAATCTCCCGGACATAAACATCGGCCAACTTTTTAGCCGAAGACCTCTCCCAGACAGCTAAAAAGTGGGCACTCTTGGTCAATCGATCGACGATGAGTCATATAGCATCAAAACCCATAGTCTTATTCAGAAACTAGGAGATAAAATCCATAGTGATCTGTTCCTACTTCTACATGGGAATCTCCAGAGGCTGCAGCTTCCCATGTAGCCTCTGATGCTTGGCCTCGACCATCCTACAAGTCAATTACCTCTCAACATACCGGGCTATCTTCCTCTTCATACACGGTTACTAGTAACTAAATCTCAAATCCTGATACATCTTGGTGGCACCTGGGTGTATAGAAAAAAGGAGACTTAGGATCCTCCTTTACCACAATCTGCCTGATCCCACCAAAAACTGGAAGCTAAACCTGAAAGACCCACACTTACATATTTCTGCAAGACCTAAACTTTCAGATTTAACAATATAGTTACTCCAAAACATGCTACTTGCATATTCATAAAAACAATATTTTACATTGATAAAGAGGTTACAAACTACTGGATACAACCCGACTATTTCAAAGTGTTATATATTACATAACTTCCCAGGATTCTATAGTTTTAGACATATGGGAGTGCAAAATACAATAGTTTCAAACTATTCATATAATTCTATCAATACAATAGTTTCATACTATTCCAAAATCTTCTATCAATATATAACTATACTGGATGCTTATCTTCTGCAATTTGTTAAACATTGAGAGGGTAAGCGGTGACGCTTAGTGAGTTCAATAATAGATGCAATATAACGTTATGCCATATATATATACTTCAATATGGCAGAAGCAAAGAGGAACAAGGAACAACAAGGGCATATGTGAATCATTTGTCAAACTTTTCATATCAATCATTGAATTGATTCAAAGATATACAATCAATGAGACATAACAATTTCCATAGTAGATATACATCAATAAAGCTTTGGCCCAAATGGCTTAGAAGACATACAACTTCGGGTTAACATTTGGTAGATTTCAGGCATATAGCCTTTTCTAACCTTCTGCCAATACCATAGAATAGAAATCATTCTCTTACGGAGACATGTTCTACATGGCCAGAGGGTACATACCAGTACCAACGTGAATCTAAGTCCTTTCATTGATCACATGGTCAAAGTTATTTCTTGGCTATTAAAAATAGGGAATAAAAATAACACTGGAAAATAACCGGGAATAATAACACTGAAAAGCACATAGCACATATAACACATAACATACACAATTGTTCCTATATATTAAACTCACCGTGAAATAATTGTGGGTTAAAATAGTAATTTGGGCAGCACTTCGGCTCTAAATATAACTTCCTTCGTTGAAAACCGGGAGTTTTCTTGATAACTGGACTCTGTAGAGGTAGAGCTTCGAAACCAAAAAGATAAATTTTTTGGGCTTCTCGGGAACTTTAGGGTGTGTTTCGAGTGTTGAAATGTTTACGGGGCTTCGGGGGAAGTGGAAGTAGTAGAAATATGAGTTTAGGGTGAAAAGTGACAATTTACCAACATTTACTCGGGAGGTCTCGCACCCATTATATAGGGCCGAGGTTCGGATCCGAAGCGAGAGGGAGAGGGCAGGTGGCACGAGGCTGCGAGGCTCAGTATACGCGGCAGCTGGACCGAGCTTCAGATGCGAGGAGTCATCGACTTCAGACGCGTCATCGGATGGGTCTTCGGCTCGGACACAGGGTGGAGTCAGATGTGAGGCGAGTTGGAAAGCCACTGGACCGCACCCTCGGTCAAATCAGCAAGTGACACGCGTCGGACTCAGTGGGTGACTCACCGAGACGGACCTTATCCATGCGAAAATTCTCGAAAATTGTGCCCAAATCTTCAAAAATCCATAACTTTCACATACGGGCTCCGTTTTTGACCTTATTTATATGCACGCGTAGGTAAAATTATGCTCTACAACTTTCGTTTAGATTTTGTTGGCTAATTTTGAATTTATTTTTAATATTATTATTTTTAACATACCGGGACAGGAAAATCCGTTAAAAATTCATAACTTCTTCCTCCGACATCCGTTTTCATCAGACTTTTCACCGTTGTACTAACAATGATGAGACCTTCAATTCTCATTTATGTTGTGTCGGCTAAAAATCACTCGATCTAAAATTTGAGTTTTTAGCTTTCAACTGCTAAGCTGAAACTTAGAAAAATCATAACTTCCTCATACAAAGTCAGATTTTGGTGTTCTTTTTATCGAACTTCTCGGTTTAATGAGTACTACGACTTTAATTTTGATTACTATGTCTAAAAAGTAGTTTATCAAAAACTCACTTTTTACGTCATTCGGCGACATGTCGGTTTTGTCACGGATCTTCGATTGGTCATAACTTCTTCGTTATAACTCAGATTTCGATGAGGTTTTTGCCTAAATGTGTCTAATGAGATTATCTACAACTTTCAATAATAAAATTTTACTTATTCCACATTTTATATTTTCGTTAAATTTCACTATTTGACATTTGATTGGAATCTCATAAGACTTCCAACACTTTCTGAATGATTCTAAGCATAGTTTTACTTCAATTGTAGTAAAAACTATTTGTTAGAACTCAACATTCTAATTCACATAATATTTCGTAATATTATTCACTTTTATAATTTACAATACACGATAACTGAACGGGTATGTTACAAATACCTCCTCCTTTTGAGGATTTCGTCACTGAAATTATATCGATTAAAATAAATGGGGATATTTTGCTCTGATCTCATTCTTATTTTCCTAAGTATAATTTGGGCCTCGATGGTGCTTCCACTTGACAAGCACCAACTTTACTTCTTTATTACATAGATTAGTTATTCTTTCATTCACAATCTCTTCAGGCTCTTCTACATATCTTAACTTATTATCCAATGTCACCTCGGATAATGGAACTGTGTTATCATTGATGCTCAAGCATTTGCGCAGATAGATCACATGAAACACATCATGAATACCAGCCAAATCTTCTGGTAATTCCAAGCAGTATGCTTGTTTACCAACTCTCTAGATGATTTTGAAAGGACCAACAAATCTAGGGCTGAGTTTTTCTTTCTTCCCAAATCGCATAATGCCTTTCCATGGGGAAACTTTTAGCATTACGAAATCACCCACATGGAATTCTATGGGACGTCTCCTCTTTTCTGTATAGGACTTCTATCGATCATGGGCTGCTTTCATTCTTTCTCGTACAATTTAATCTTGTTAGTGGTGTCTTGAATCATTTCAGGGCCTCCAAGGATCTTCTATCCTATGTCTCACCAACACAATGGCGTTTGACATTTGCGACCATATAATGCTTCATATGGTGGCATTTTGATTGAAGTGTGGTAATTGTTATAATACGAAAATTTGACAAGAGGTACGTATTTATCCAAGTTACCACCGAACTCCAAGATGCATGCACGAAGCATATCTTCTACTTTTTGGATTGTTCTCTCCGTCTGACCATCTGTCTGGGGATGATAAGTTATGCTGAGAGCAAGTTGAGATCCCAATTCACATTGCATACTCGCCCAAAAGTTAGAAGTGAAGCGAGTATCACGATCGCAAATCATCTTTAGTGGCACACCATGTCTTCCAACAATTTCATCAAAGTATACTTGTGCGTATTTTTCCATTGGAACCATTTCATGCATGGCAAGAAAATGAGCGCTTTTAGTCAGGCGGTCGACAATTACCAAAATGTTATCATACTGTCTAGCAGTCTTTGGCAATTTGGTAATAAAATCTGTGGACAGTTCTTCCCATTTCCATATAGGAACACTAAGACTTTTTGGGGTTCCATTAGGCTTTTGGTGCTCTGTTTTGACTTGTAAGCATAATAAGTATTCATGTACATCTCTTCCAATGTCTCTCTTTAATCTATGCCACCAATTATCTAGTCTTACATCATAGTACATTTTACTTGTACCAGGATGTATTAACAGTTTAGATTTATGGGCTTCATCTAAAATCTTTTGTCTTAATCCACCAATCTTTGGAATCCATAGCCAATTCTTGAATACTTTTAATCCTCGCAGATCATCAAGTAAAGCATCATTATAATGTATCATTCCTTCTTTCTTCACATTTTTTTGGCTTTAAGGCCTCTTCTTGCCATTTCTCTAGTTCATCTAGAATAGTGAATTTTATTGTGGTATGAGTAATAGCATAACACATACTATTACGATAAAATTTTCTGCTAAGTGCATCGGCAACTACGTTGGCTTTTCCAGGATGATATAGGATTTCACAGTCATAATCTTTGATCAGCTCCATGGCTCGTTGTTGTCTCATATTCAAAGTTTGTTGAATGAATATGTACTTGAGACATTTTTGGTCAGTAAATAACTGGTCTTTTGTACCAAAAAGATAATGCCTCCAAAGTTTTAGGGCAAATACCACTGTAGCGAGTTCGAGATCATTAGTAGGATAATTCTTTTCATAATCTTTCAGTTGTCTTCAGGCATAGGCTATCACTTTGCCACATTGCATCAACACACAACCGAGTCCCAATCTTGAAGCATCACTATATACGGAGAAATCATCATCACCTTCTGGGAGTGATAAGATCGGAGCATGATTCAAAAGATCTTTAAGATTTAAGAAAGCTTTTTCTTGGGCTTCACCCCATTCGAACTTCACTTCCTTCCGTGTAAGACTCATGAGAGGTACAGCTATACGAGACAAGTCTTTAATGAGTCTCCGATAATATCCCGCGAGACCCAAGAAACTATGAATTTCGGAAGCATTACGTGGCACTTCCCAATTTTGAATGGCTTCGATTTTGATAGGATCTACGGATACACCATTACTAGAAATAACATGACCGAGAAATTGAACTTGGTAAAGCCGAAATTCACATTTCGAGAGTTTAGCATATAGTTTCTCCTTCCGAAGAAGATCTAATACCGCTTGAATATGAATGGCATGATCAACTTCATACTTGGAATAGATTAGAATATCGTCAATGAATACGATGACTGATTTATCGAGCATTGGGCGGCATACCCAATTCATCATATCCATGAATACAGCAGGAGCATTTGTTAAACCAAACGACATAACAAGGAATTCATAATGCCCATATCGAGTACGAAAAGAAGTCTTTGGTACATCCTGCTCGTGAACTTTCAATTGATGATAGCCAGATCTTAAATCAATCTTCGAGAAATAGCTAACACCCTGAAGTTGATCAAATAAATCGTCAATTCGAGGTAGTGGGTACTTATTCTTGATAGTCACCTTATTCAACTCACGATAATCAATGCACATCCACATCGATCCGTTCTTATTCTTGACAAACAATACCGGTGCACCCCAAGGATAGGTACTTGGTCGGATAAAGCCTTTGTCAGGTAATTCATGCAGTTGGATCATCATTTCTTTCATCTCTGTTGGCGCGAGACGATAAGGAGTCTTTGCAATCTGAGCAGCACCAGGTACAAGGTCAATTTGGAATTCCACTTACCTGTCTGGAGGAAGTCCAGGCAAGTCATCGGGGAAAACATCAGGATATTCATTAACATCGGGAACATCATTTACAATTTTCTTCTCCTCTTTTGAGACATCAACTGTGTAGGCCAGATAGATAGAACACCTATTCGATATGAATTTACGAGCTTCGAGGAAAGAGATTATTTTTAAGATTCTTTGCTCACCGTAAACATAAATAGGATTCTCCCCTTTAATAGGAATGTGTACTATCTTTTCATAGCACAAGAGTTCTACATGGTTCTTTGATAACCAATCCATACCGAGAATAATATCAAAGTTGGGCAAGGAGATAGGGATCCGGTTAGCAAGAAAATTATAGCCTTCAATTTCTATAACACAATCCCTATAGACTTTATCAGTAAGTAATGATATACTTCACACCGTATCTACATGAAATGGTTGTGCGAGTACAAAGCAAGCAATTTGAAAGGAATGCGCAAATTCATAAGACACAAAAGAATCTGAGGCACCATAATTAAATAAGATGTGAGCAGGTCTAGAGTTGACAAGAAATGTACCCGTCACAAAATTCGGGTCCTCACGTGCCTCCTCTGAGGTAATCTGGAATGCACGACCCTTAGCTTTTGGCACCTCCTCCTTTTTAGTTGGAGTACCCTTTGATTGTTGAACAGGTACTTGACTTCTCGCCGGTTGTTGAACAAAAGCTTGACTTCCCGTCATCTGACTAGTAAGAGTAGGGAAAAAACGCTTCTTGTGGCCAGTAATACCACATGCATAGCAAGTAACATCCTTTCTTTGGCAAGCTGGCTTTATATGACCCTTTTCTCCACATCCATAACAGACAAAGGATTCCTTGTCTATTTTGCATTGGCTCGGATGATTCCTTCCACAAACACGACATGAAGGCGATTGAATAGAAAAAGATTGTGATCTACCGCGTCCACGAGAGGCATTTTGGGTTTGCACTTGATTACCAGGTTCAGTCCGAACGGACTGTGTTGGTAGAAAAGAAGGAACAGGAATAGTTCTTTCAGTACGTGGATGCTTTGGAACAGTAAAAGTGGCACCACGTATTTCGTATTCGAGCATACTCAATGGCTTTATCGAATGACAGAACTTCTCGGACAACGAAATCGTTGATTTTGTGGCGTAGTCCTTCCATGAATAACTGAATTTTCTCATCTTCAGCTGGAATATACTTCGTAGCAAACCTTGCTCTTTGATTAAATTGATTTTCAAACTCATTCACAGTCATTCCTACCTGTTAAAGCTCGAGGAATTCCTTCTCCAATCTGCTCCTCATGTCTAGAGGAAAATACATCTCTAGTAAACAAGTTTTAAACATTTCCCAGGCTAAATTCTCCTAGTCAAACCCGTTGAGAGCTTCGTATGTTGCTTCCCAGCAGACCAAGGCTTCTCCGATGAGCATTACGGAAGCATAGTTAGCCTTGTCTTCATTATCCACATGAGAAATATGAAACACTTTCTCTGTGTTCTGGATCCAGGTAAGAACAATAATAGGATTAAGAACACTGAAAAACTCTATAGCACCACTACTCTTGAAATCTTTGAACGAGCGACACTTCACCTCTCCTTTTGAAGATTCTCCAGTAGCTTTCTCTTTTCCTATATCACCATTCTTTTTGTGTTCTTCGAAAGTATGTCGAATAACTCTGGTAAGTTTACCCAAGAGTCACTCCTAAGAGTAGATACTGGAGTATTCACTTCCTCGGGTTGAGGACCTCAACCAACCTCAGGGTTATGGCTACTAACCTGTTCAGCCATTGCTCTACAATATGGAGTAACATTGTATTTTAAAACATTAGGGTTTATTCTTACCCAATACTTTTACTTAAATTCTTCCTATGGTTTGTATCCATATACTTACAATGAATCCGTTCATATATTGAACTTCCAATAGTTTAAGTCTAAATACCAATTCGTGGAATTAAGTTGACTCAAACTTCTGCTCTGATACCATGATTGACCCTCACTTTCATATTTCGGAAAGACCCAAACTCTCATACTTGACAATATACTTACTCCAAAACATGCTACTTGCATATTCATAAAAACAATATTTTACATTGATAAAGAGGTTACAAACTACTAGATACAAACAGACTACTTCAAAGTGTTATATATTACATAACTTCCTAGGATTCTTTACTTTTTTTCCATATGGGAGTGAAAAATACAATAGTTTCAAACAATTCATAATCTTCTATCAATACAATAGTTTCAAACTATTCCAAAATCTTCTATCAGTATATAACTATATTGGATGCTTATCTCCTGCAATTTGTTAAACATTGAGAGGGTAAGCGGTGACGCTTAGTGAGTTCAATAATAGATGCAATATAACGTTATGCCATATATATATACTTCAATATGGCAGAAGCAAAGAGGAACAAGGAACAACAAGGGCATATGTGAATCATGTGTCAAACTTTTCATATCAATCATTGATTTGATTCAAAGATATACAATCAATTAGACATAACAATTTCCATACTTGATATACATCAACAAAGCTTTGGCCCAAATGGCATAAAAGACATACAACTTCGTATTAACATTTGGTATATTTCAGGCTTATAGCCTTGTCTAACATTCTGCCAATACCATAGAATAGAAATCATTATCTTACGGAGACATGTTCTACATGGCTAGAGGCTACATACCAGTCCAAACGTGAATCTATGTCGTTTCACTGATCACATGGTCAAAGCTATCTCTTTGCTATTAAAAATAGCGAATAAAAATAAAACGGGAAAATCACCCGGAATAATAACACTGAAAAGCACATAGCACATATAACACATAACATACAATTGTTCCTATATATTAAACTCATTGTGAAATAATTGGGGGTTAAAATATTAATTTGGGCAGCACTTCGGCTCTAAATATAACTTCCTTCTTTGAAAACTGGGAGTTTTCTTGATAACTGGGCTCTGTAGAGGTAGAGCTTCAAAACCGAAAAGATAAATTTTTTGGGCTTCTCGGGAACTTTAGGTTGTGTTTCAAGTGTTGAAAATGTTTACGAGGCTTCGGGGGAAGTGGAAGTAGTAGAAATATGAATTTAGGGTGAAAAGTGACAATTTTCCAACATTTACTCGGGAGGTCTCGCACCCCTTATATAGGGGCGAAGTTCGGATCCGATGCGAGAGGGAGAGGGCAGATGGCACGAGGCTGCGAGGGTCAGTATACGCGGCAGCTGCACCGAGCTTCGGATGCGACATCCGTTTTTGACATTCTTTATATGCACGCGTAGCTAAATTTATGCTCTACAACTTTCATTTAGACTTCGTCGGTAAATTTTTAATTTATTTTTTATATTATTATTTTTAACAGAGCGAGACAGGAAAATCCGTTAAAAATTCATAACTTCTTCATCCGACATCCGTTTTCATCAGACTTTTTACCGTTGTACTACTAATGACGAGACCTTTAATTCTCGTTTAGGTGGTGTTGGAAAAAAATCACTCGATCTAAAATTCGAGTTTTTAGCTATCTACTGTTAAGCTGAAACTTAGAAAAATCGTAACTTCCTCATACAAAGTCAGATTTCGGCGTTCTTTTTATCGAACTTCTTGGTTTAACAAATACTACAAATTTCATTTAGATTACTAACGCTAAAATGTAGTTTATCAAAAACTCACTTTTTACGTCATTCGGCGCTGTGCCGGTTTTGTCGCGGATCTTCGATTGGTCATAACTTCTTCGTTATAACTCGGATTTCAATGAGGTTTTTGCCTAAATGTTTCTAAAGAGATTATCTACAACTTTCAATAATAAAATTTTACTTATTCCAAATTTTATATTTTCATTAAATTTCATTATTTGACATTTGATTGGAATCTCATAAGACTTCCAATACTTTCTGAATGATTCTAAGCATAGTTTTACTTCAATTCTAGTAAGAACTATCTGTAGAACTCAACATTCAAATTCAGATAATATTTCATAATATTACTCACTTTTATAATTTACAATACACGATAACTGAATGTGTATGTTACAAAACCCGACCACACCGAGTCAATAACCCTTGGCTATCAGTGACAAACCTGTCGATCTCACACCTGATCCTCTCCTATTTCCAGTTCTCTTTCCCAACTTACTCTTCTTGTGCCTCTCTGATCAATCCCAAAAGCGGAAAATCAATGGATATCCTCATAAACATCTCCCCAACTGAAGACCCAGCCGACTTGCAGCTCAATGCATCCACTACTACATATGCTTTACCTGGATGGTAAAGGATCTCGCAGTCATAATCATTGACTACGTCCAACCACCTATGTTGCCTCATGTTTAGGTTCGGCTGATCCATAGGATATCTCAAACTCTTGTGATCTGTGTCTCCAGAGAGTATAACCGAACCGATAATGATAATGTCTCCAAATCTTTAGGGAAAAAACCATTGCACCCAACCCTAGATCATGCATGGGATAAAGCTTCTCATAAGGCTTCAGCTGCCGCGAAGCATAACCGATCACTCGCCCTCTCTGCATAAGGAACGCTCCCAAAGCTGTGATAGATGCATCATAAAAGACCACAAAATCCTCGACTCCCTCCGGAAGGGTCAATAACGGGGCCTCACATAACCTCTGTCGAAGAGTCTCGAATGTCGATTGTTGCTCAGGGCCCCACCGTAAATGCACTCCCTTCCTCGTCAGACGAGTGAGGGGTACCAAAATCTCGGAGAAATCCTAAATAAACCTCCAGTAGTACCCTACCAAACCCAAGAAACTCCTGATCTTTGAGGGAGATTTCGTAACCTCCCACTACATCACCGACTCAATCTTGGCCGGATCGACCAAAATCCTATCCTGGTTAACGAGGTGCCCCAGGAATTGGACCTCTCTGGTCTTGGAATATACCAATATATCATCAATGAGCATGATAACAGATCCCGTCTCAAAACTCCCAGAAGATCTCGAATGTGCTCGTCATGCTACTCTCTGGTGTTGGAATATACCAAGATATCATCAATGAACATGATAACATATCGGTCGAGCATTGGTCTGCATACCCTATTCATCAAATCCATAAATATAGCATGCGCATTGATGATCCCAAATGGCATCACCATGAACTTGTAATGCCCATAATGAGTCCGGAACGCGATCGTCTCCAAATCCTCCTCACTCACTCTCACCTGATGATACCCAAGCCTTATATCTATCTTAGAGAACCAAGATGTACCCTGCGACTAATCAAAGAGGTCATCAATCAACAGAAGGAGATAACAGTTCTTCACTGTTAACTTGTTCAAATCTCGATAATCAATGCACATCCGGTGTGAACCATCCTTCTTCTTTATGAACAATATCGATGCTCCCCACGGAGAATTTCTCGGTCTGATGAATTGCTTTCCTAACAGCACCTAAAGCTGAGAGGCCAAATCCTGCATATCAGGCGGTGCCAAGCGGTAGGACGCCTTAGTAATTGGAGAAATACCTAGAACTAGATCGATCTTGAACTCAACCTACCTCTCTAGAGGCACACCCAGTAAATCCTCCAAGAAAACTTCAGTAAACGCCCTGAAATCTGGCACATCAGAAACTGAGGTCTACGCCCTAACTGAGTATCAACCACATAAGCCAAATAACTCGCTCACACATGCTAAATATAATATCGTGCCCGAGCTGCTGAACAAAACCTTGAACCAAACCGGGTGCCCTCTCTATAGATGACTAATTCTCCCCCACTTGGGGTTCGAACTACCACCTGTTGGCCCTCGCAATTGATCATGGCACTAAACCTGCTCAACCATTCGCTCCATACCCACTATCAAGCATACCTCCCCCATGAGGATAGGGATAAGATTGTTGGGTTATTTATTATTTTGCGTCAACATTTAATATGTATGTATTTAGCCTTTATTAATCGGATTGGTCTCGTCAATTCGCATTTATGTTTCTAGGATTAGGCTATAAATATTGCATGCATGTTTTGTATTAGGGTTAATCGTTCTTGTGATTTTCTACATTTTCTTTACAGAAAAGTTCAAATCGAACTCTTCTAAGGCATTGATTATTAATCATTCAGCACAACTTCGATCATTGTTCTTCTTGGTTGATTTACTTTACTTTTTTGAATCTATCGATCTACTAGTTTATTGTTTCATTAATTGGTATCAAAGCAGGAGATTGTGTAATAAATACATATATCTTTTGTCGAGCTTATTAGGGTTTTTAAGTTTTTGTTAGATCTATTCTTGTCGCCTTCATCGTTCTCATCGATTGTAGACATTAGATCTGGTTTCTAGTTAAGCCCTACACTCGAGTATAATTTCACACATGTGATTCTTAACAGGTTTCTATAAATCGAAATCATGCAACCAGAAGATCCACACACTCTTTCCTTCAATCTATCAAGCAGCATCGGATCTACTACCAAGATCTCTATTCTTTTTCCGGAAGATTACAAAGTATGGGTGCTAAACTTTGAAGAATACGTGCTAGGTCTTGAAGATCATGGTTCATTGATATGAGAGTCAACAACTGTGACAACCGCCAATTTTTGGCCAAGTCAAAGTCAACCAAAGTCAACGAGTCAAACCGGTCAACTCATCTAACCCTTGTATATTAGGGTTTCCATTATGTTCCTTATTGAACTACTCGCAATCCTAATACAAAGTTTCACTTAGAGTTTTCACGTGTTCAGAAATTCTATACCCTAATTAGGGTAAATGATGAATCTACTCGATAAAACATTATTCCATACCCCTCGAGAGCGTGTAACATTCATAACAAGGCTTAACAAAGTGTAAGAGCCTTGCGTTTCGAAGCCAAACACTCAAAAAGGTCACAAAAGAAATCTCTCCCAAATCTCTCTCTGTATGAGAAATCTCTCCATGAATGTCAAATCTCTCCCAAATTTCTCCAAGTATGTGAAATCTCTCGCAAATCTCTCTCTGTATGAGAAATCTCTCCAAAAATGTCAAATCTCTCCCAAATCTCTCCAAGTATGTGAACTCTCTCCCAAATCTCTCTCTGTATGCGAAATCTCTCCAAGAATGTCAAATCTCTCCCAAATCTCTCCAAGTATATGAAATCTATCCCAAATCTCTCTCTCTATATGAGAAATCTCTCCAAAAATGTCAAATCTCTCCCAAATCTCTCTAAGTATGTGAAATCTCTCCCAAACTCTCTCTGTATGAGAAATCTCTCCAAGAATGTCAAATCTCTCCCAAATCTCTCCAAGTATGTGAAATCTCTCCTAAATATCTCTCTGAATGAGAAATCTCTCCAAGAATGTGAAATCTCTCCCAAATCTCTCCCAATACGTCAAATATGTCCCAAATCTCTATCGAAATCTCTCTCAACTTCTTAAAATCACTCGGGGCATCCCGACCCTCGAATTTGACGAAAACAGCCCAAAAACAGAAGTCTACGTGAAAAACGGACTTAAGGAACCAAAACCTCTTAGGAACTGAAACCTCTTAGGAGCCGAGACCCTCTCAACCGAAATGGACCGAGTGCTCTGTCTATTTCGGTCCTCTGACAATTCCGAACCGAGACTCTCCCTTCTTACCTTGGGTCCGACAAGACTTCTCACTTTCGGTCCGAGAAGCACCTGCTCAGCCGAACCCCTCCACTCTCGGTCCCTTCTGATGAGCAGCCTGCGAGAGCTCTCGGTTCCCACGCACAACCGAGCCTCGCCTTCGGTTCTATGCTCCTAAGGAGCTGAACCTGCGCTCCCTCGGCCCTGAAGTTCGGATTTCAGCAATTCCTACCCGGTTTTCAATATTTTTAGCATTTTAAGCCCGTTTTTCGTAATTTTAACGCGGGATTTTCACCCAAACTCATACTTTAACATAGTAAAACCCAAATGTTCATATTTTAACTATATTTTGGGGAAAATCTTTGCCTAAGAATAAAATCTAATTCGTAAGATATTTAGGTGGAGTGTTGACTTATCCTTTGGACAAGGACACAAGTAACCTCCCCATACCTTCATAGTATAACCCCTAGTCACTATTCACCCATACCTAGTCAATCATTGTATTTTTCCATCAATCTCCTGCATTTCCCATGTCCTAAGAGCTGGACAACCCACCCTCTCTCCTCACACTTCCTTCATTCTCTCATTTTTCCTCCAAGGATCACACTCCAAATTCTCTCACCATTCTCTCTAAATTTCGAGACTTCCAAGGCTAATCATCAAGCTTTCTTCCACTCTTGGTAAGTATAATTCATTCTTCCTATGATTATTACACATCCTTCTACTCAAAATCATAGGAATCTTACACAAACATCGTCACCTTCATGTTACGTTCTCGATTCATCAAGGCATCTTCTAAGTGTTCTTCAGTTGAACACTTCTCTTCTCCAACATCCATCCTCTAAGAACACATAAGGTGAGTTCATACCCCTATCTTTTCATGTTTTTTCGTAAGTTTTAGGGGGGGGGGGGGGGGGGGAATACAAGTTAAAACACCAAGAACACAACTAAACTCATTTAACAACCTTCATCAGAAAAGTTCAACTCCATTCACGGACTGTTTTGGGAAACTTAAATATTTTATTTTTCAAAACAGGTTTAGGTGCAAGTAGTTCCAGTTCTTAGCTTTAAAATGACTACTTGCACATCTCCACACTATTTTTCTACAATTTATCGTGATTTTTATAAAACTACCTATCATTTCAGAAACAAATTCGGACCAGTCTGTGAATATGAACATTTTAACACTAGTTAAAGACTTCTAAAAATCATAATAAAAAATATGAATAAACTAGACACATTTTATGAACTCCCAAAGTTTATGGAATCAGTTTTTGACTTAATATGATTTTTTCTAGGATTTTTCTAAAACAATGTAGAAAGGTAAAAATGTAGACAATTGTTTATAACTTTCATCACACTTTATAACTTGTTGAGCAAAGTGTTATTATTGAAGACTTCAAATTTTACATGTGTTTCTTGATGTGGTACAAAACAAGAACGATAAACATAGTTATATTTTGCCACACATTCGACATACATAGAAAAGGGTTCTTATACACCACGAACAAACATACTACACTATAATAGATATAGTTAGGTCGCACATACGTTACAAACATTTTGATAAGCTATAATAGGTGTAGTTTATGTTCACTTACATTACAAAAGGTTTTCATATAAATGGGGTACGAATACAAAATACCGGGTTTATACAAAAAGGGGTACATCACAAAGTACCGGGTCTTCATATAAATGGGGTACGAATACAAAGTACCGGGTTTATACAAAAACGGGTACATCACAAAGTACCGAGTCTTCATTTAAATGGGGTACGAATACAAAGTATTGGGTTTATACAAAAAGGGGTACATCACAATGTACCGAGTCTTCATATAAATGGGGTACGAATACAAAGTACTGGGTTTATACAAAAAGGGGTACATTACAAACTACCGGTTAATCTTAATATAGTTATAGTGACCCACATAGAGAGTCAACAAAACTTAAAGTATATGGGATTTTATAAACCAAAAAGGGTTTTTATGTTGATCTAAAACCACCTTTAATAACAATGGGTATGGATTTTACTTGTACACTTTCGGTCTCGGTACTTAAGATCACATAACACAAAACTCACACGCACATCCAATCTTGGGTTTTAAGACTACATATCGTTTTTATAAGGAAAATATTGGATTTTCTTGGTATCATACAACTCATTACAAAGATCGGCTTTTAAACTCTTACTTTCAAAAGCTTATGAACTCACCAACTTAATTGTTGACACTTTTTCAAAACTACTTGTATTCTCAAGAAACCAGTGAAACAGGAAAACCAGCAGCATTTTGAGGATGGGACGTTAAATCGTCAAACAGTTCATTTTGTCATCATAATGTATTTGATTTGAAACATGTAAACATATACTTTGGTGTAACGTTTTCAATTATATTTATGATGGTTGAATTTACCTTGAACACTATTATACACGTTGTTGTGATACTTTATATGAAGTCCTCCACCCCGGACGTTTCCGCCATCCTTGGTTTGGGGTGTGACAGATTAGTATCAGAGCATTGTTTATAGTGAACTAAGTATATCGAACCACATAAGATATACAAACTATAAATGCATTGGGACTAAGGTCTCTGATTTAACATTTTCCAAATAACTATACTTTTTGAAATAAATAGTTTCTTAATTAAATGTATACATGCATACATACATACTAAGGCCAACATCATTCTAGAACAAAACAAAAGTAATGATTGTTAAATGGCACAAGTAGGCCTGGGGATGTATAGTCAGGTATGGGAAGGACATAGCCTGATCAACTATGTCTAACCCAGAAGTGATTAGCATATGACCGAGAATGATTGTGGCGTTGCAAAAAGTCTAAAAACTAACCAATTCTACCCACAAACAAACGTTGAAAAGCATAAGTCAAACATTAAAATACTATAGGAGTATTTTGTAATACTATAACCAACTTATGTGAAACTAAAGACCCCTATTAGTAGGTCCTTAACGACTGAGTGCATCCGCTAAGGTTATACATAATTGAAGATATTATAGACTCAGAATCTATAACTATTGCTCTACTTCCTGTTCCTTGTTTGGTTGTGGATTTAGAGTAGAGTCATTTATTCGAAGGTCTATTCTATCTCAGATTATGTGTAATTGGTATGCACTAAGTGATTATAGACAGGACTAATAAGGATCACCCCTATAAGTAATTAATTATAGAGTTAGACGCCTAGTAATTATCTCTTCCACTCCTATTCTCGCACGTATAACATAGCAAGATCCTATTTACCAGGCGACCCCTACTTTCCCAACCTAAGAAATGCTGAATGGTTATGAGAAGAATCAGAAGCGGAACCGGAGGTAATCAACCCTCCATGCATAGCTAGGGTTTCCGCGAACCGTTTCGACTACATCGAACCTATTCCCCGTTGGGCAACCATGATCGAGGGTTAAAGTCGACACTCAATGACAGCAATCACCATGTGGAGACCAACGAGGGTGCTATAACCTCAATCACGGGGGACCGACTGACAGAGCCCTTCCGGCGAAGACCCAGCAAATTACGAACATCGGGGATTAAAATAGGGAGACTGCAAACTGAGTTTGAAAACTGCGCGCTACTACGGACCCCACCGTCTCACGTACCGAAGACTCAGGAAGAGACTACTATTTTAGAGACCAACATTCTTTTCAGGACCTTGTCGCCGCTCGGATAGAGGCAAGAGAGTAACAGGGTAGACACACGGCATTCAAAGAGAGGATGATTGCAGCCAAGCGTCTATTGGCAAAGCTGCAAGGTGCATCGAATGTGCCTCAGGCATCACAAGGGACGGATCGTCGTGAGTAAGTTCATACCGCTCACAAGACCTTGTAAATTAAGTTCATGAGTATGTGTTGGTGCTACTCTATTTTAGGTAAAAGCACGACACTACAATTTACGTATTCATACTAATCGAGAGATCTAGTTGCTATCAAAACTTTTCCTTGCATGGATGTGAGACAGACCTGCATCGAGGTCAAAATTTTTCGCTGAAGCCATAATTATTAGAATCATATAAACAAGATGGGCTTAGGACATACCTAACAGACTCGAAGGTCTATGTAGTCTTAATTGTATAACTAAGCATACATCAATTGGTCATAATAAGGATCTAGCTTGGGTCAAATTACAAGGTTTCACTTGGATACAGAACTACTAAAACACATGAGTTTATCATATATAAACTCTCGTCATGAATTGTTTTCAGAACACCATAAAACAACCGAAATACGTTACAAATTGAACTAAGATACACTTAGTTAGAAAACTCGAAACGTATAGCCATTCTAAAAGATTTGTTACCGTCTCTCCCTTAAACATTATGGTTGAGGGGTGCCTTCTTCGTAGACCTATAGGGTGCGATCATACCAGTACTAATACACTGGATCCCATCAAAACTCCTCAGCTAACTGTGTTTGGACAAACATGATTCTAAGATGAGTAAATCTTAACTCCTGTACGAAACCTACTTCTACCCACTCCCATAATCCGTCTTAGGGATGTTAGCATAAACACTAAGAATAGTATAGTAATGTGCAAAAATTTATATATGTGAATATAAATCGCAAGAATGCACTTGAGATAATTATCCCCACTCACGAAGTCGTTTTTCATCGTGAAACAGAGCTATGTCTTCACCAAGAGGAAACCGACCATCTAGCAAGGCACCAACCTTGCATATAGACTCTGCTACTTTTCAAGCTGCTGTCACGACAGCCGTGGCAGCCGTCATGGCGCAGCTCAATGCTAAGTCGTGACAGCCATCATGACGCAGCTCAATGCTAACCACGCCAACAGACACGGAGATGGTGTCAAAAATACTAACCGCATTAACAATCAAGAACACCAGCGGGCGTCTACCAATGAAAATGCCTTAGGCCAGAAACCTACGAACTAGAAGCGGAAGTTTTGGAACAAAAAGGAGTGCAACCAATCTCAAAGAATCGCTAAAAGACAACAACCCATGGCCACCCCTACAATTACGACAGTAGTCACAACACATGCCTTGACATCAGCCACAACATCTATCGCTCAAGCATCAGACAGGCAATATATGGGAGCGCTTCCAAATTTTAATAAGTGTAACTACCATGACACAGGAGCTTGCCAGTTTTTACATTGTAACAACTGCAACAGGAAAGGGCATACCGTCCATTTCTATAAGGCCTCGACTCAGCACATCTCTTTAACCCCCAATACCAATGTAAGTCGAGTATGTTTCCTATGTGGCGAAACAGGACACTTCAAAAGAGACTGTCCAACTGAGAGGAATGACGGGGGAGCCGGAGGAGTGTGACAAACGAATTAGCAAGGGTAACAAGGAATCTTATTAGGACTTTTTTAATGTTTCCAATGACAAAAACATTTAAGTACCATATGTTTGTAATGAATTTGGTATGCTTGCTAAAATCACCGTCTTTCTAAAATAGTTAAAATACTCTATCGTTCAAATCAAACCAAAGACACTCATATATGACCTTAGGATCATTACCTGTAAGCTGTGATAACTTTGTGCATACATCAGGGTTAATTATAATCAAAATACTAAAGACTTGAAACAAATAATTCCATCCTGACTCTTGTTCCATGTCTAGTAGTGGGATTTGAGTGGAGCCACCCACTCGACGACTTCACCAATATCAAATTACATACGACGTACATATACCGCTCAATCACAAAGTGACCTATCAGGGATCATGATATCAAGTATCATTACTAGCTATCGAAACACGCCCACTACTAGTGCTACACATTGTGGTATGAATCATCTACAGTAATAATAACATCGAACAAAACGGAACACACTGAAAAGAAACACAAGATACTCTATGAATCGAATAAGCACTTCTTACAAATACAGCTTAACACATGTTTTATCTAAAAAGATATTGTTGTCACCATTCAATTTCGATTGGTATAGTCCTCATCTTCCCGATTTAACGGCTACGAAAGGACCCTTCACCTAACCCATCGAATATCGAAACCTTTGTCATCCCTAAACACATCTAACACGGACCTCCGGGTCATCTCTCGCTGTGAAAACCCCAAAACACTCACCAGAGGAGTGTTATACCTTCCGAAACCTTATCACAAGTATTTCCAGGAGACCCTTCGGGAATGTCAAGCATATAGCAGACAAGGTTCAAGCACAGAAGCTTAGGACGGATACGGTTAGTCTACCACTACTACGTGTATACGCGAGGATAATGTATATTTAAGATTCTACGGACATTGGATGTGTGCTTCCACCCTATTTCCTGTTCCTTCTCCGGTTGTGGAGTTGGGGCAGAGTCGCCCATCCAACTGTCTTGCCAACCTTAAGTACATACGACCTATATGCGCAAGTTAATGATAGACGGACCAGGTAGGAGTCCTGCCATAAACATCGGGTCAAGGTTGCCCAGGAGGACGAGTGAATGTCCTGTCATCGGAATAAGTCTAGTCGGGTAAACCAAACCCATATGTTCCCTACCGATCTAATCAAACGAGAAACACTAAAGCAGACCCCTGCGGCGCTCCGAGGGGAAGCTATCACTTATGACTTAGTACAAATACGAGAAAGGCTGGAAGAACCTCAAGACCATGACAAAACCCCAATAAGTCTTATCGTCTCTATAAAAACACAGGGTCTTTACTAGTGAATCTATGATAGCTAGTGTAAACATTATGGTCATATATCATTAAAATTCTATGGACTTAAAATGTGTGATTCCGCCTCATTCCATGTTCCTTGTTTGGTAGTGGGCTTAAGGTCGGGTCACCCATCTGAATGCCCTTGCAATATTAATGATATACGAATAGTTTACATAAAGCGATTATAAAAGAACTAGTAGGACTTACAATGCAAATTTCGTCACAATTTGTTGAAACTTTCGTAATGTTGGAACTCGCTAACTACATTATAAAATATTCGTAGTAGTAATACCAAGTATAAAGCGGAGATCATAAAGGCACACGTAAAATACACTATCATTCCAAGACAATAACTCCTTTAAATTGACTCAGCTCAAGTTACAATAAGAAATTCCAAGGTCGTCATTTAACATCAAGCGGGTTGTTCTCCACCATAACAATTCCTTATACTACGAAAAGTTCCCCCATCTTTCCTCCAAATTCTTGAAGTCCCATTCAAAACACTAATTTCGGGATGAAATTCTTCCTAACGGGGGGATGATGTGACAACCGTCAATTTTTGGCCAAGTTAAAGTCAACCAAAGTCAACGAGTCAAACCAGTCAACTCATTTAACCCTTGTATATTAGGGTTTCCATTATGTTTCTTATTGAACTGCTCGCAATCCTAATACAAAGTTTCACTTAGATTTTTCATGTGTTCAGAAATTCTAAACCCTAATTAGGGTAAGTGCTGAATCTACTCGATAAAACATTATTCCATACCCCTCGAGAGAGTGTAACATTCATAACAAGGCTTAACAGAGTGTAAGAACCTTGCGTTGCGAAGCCAAACACTCAAAAAGGTCACATAAGAAATCTCTCCCAAATTTCTCTCTGTATGAGAAATCTCTCCAAGAATGTCAAATCTCTCCCAAATCTTTCCAAGTATGTGAAATCTCTCCCAAATCTCTCTCTGTATGAGAAATCTCTCCAAGAATGTCAAATCTCTCCCAAATCTCTCCAAGTATGTGAAATCGCTCCCAAATCTCTCTCTGTATGAGAAATCTCTCCGAAGTCTCTCCAAGTATGAGAAATCTCTCCCAAATCTCTCTATGTATGAGAAATCTCTCCAAGAATGTCAAATCTCTCCCAAATCTCTCCATCTATGTGAAATCTCTCCCAAATATCTCTCTAAATGAGAAATCTCTCTAAGAATTTCAAATCTCTCCCAAATCTCTCCAAGTATGTGAAATCTCTCCCAAATATGTCTTTAAACGAGAAATCTCTCCAAGTATGTGAAATCTCTCCCAGTACGTCAAATTTGTCCCAAATCTCTCTCGAAATCTCTCTCAACTTCTTAAAGTCACTCTGGGCATCCTGACCCTTGAATCTGACGAAAACAACCCAACAACGGAAGTCTACGCGAAAAACAGACTAAAGGAACCGAAACCTCTCAACCGAAATGGACCGAGTGCTCTGTCTATTTGGGTCCTCTAACAATTCCAAACCGAGACTCTCCCTTCTTACCTTCGGTCCGAGAAGCACTTGCGCAGCCGAACCCCTCCACTCTCGGTCCCTTCTGATGAGCAGCCTGCGAGACCTCTCGGTTCCCATGCACAACCGAGCCCTGCCTTCGGTTCTATGCTCCTAAGGAGCCGAACATGCGCACCTTCGGCCCTGAAGTTCGGATTTCAGTAATTCCTACCCGTTTTTCAATATTTTTAGCATTTTAAGCCCGTTTTTCATAATTTTAACGCGAGATTTTAACCCAAACTCATATTTTAACATAGTAAACCCCAAATGTTCATATTTTAACTATATTTTGGGGAAAATCCTTACCTAAGAATAAAATCTAATTTGTAAGATATTTAGGTCGAGTGTTGACTTATCCTTTGGACAAGGACACAAGCAACCCCCCCGTACCTTCATAGTACAACCCTAGTCACTATTCACCCATACCAAGTCAATCATTGTACTTTTCCATCAATCTCCAGCCATTCCCACGTCCTAAGAGCTGGACAACCCACCCTCTCTCCTCACACTTCCTTCATTCTCTCATTTTTCCTCCAAGGATCACACTCCAAATTTTCTCACATTCTCTCTCAATTTCGAGACTTCCAAGGCTGATATCAAGCTTTCTTCCACTCTTGGTAAGTATAATTCATTCTTCCTATGATTATTACACATCCTTCTACTCAAAATCATAGGAATCTTACACAAACATCGTCACCTTCATTTTAGGTTCTCGATTCATCAAGGCATCTTCTAAGTGTTCTTGAGTTGAACACTTCTCTTCTCCAACATCCATCCTCTAAGAACACATAAGGTGAGTTCATACCCCTATCTTTTCATGTATTTCTTAAGTTTTAGGGGGGGGGGGGGAATACAAGTTAAAACACCTAGAACACAACAAACTAATTTAAAAGCCTTCATCAGAAAAGTTCAACTCCATTCACGGACTGTTTTAGGCAACTTAAACATTTTATTTTTCAAAATTGGTTTAGGTGCAAGTAGTCCCAGTTCTTAGCATTAAAATGACTACCGGAACATCTCCACACTATTTTCCTACAATTTATGGTGATTTTTAAAAAACTGCCTAGCATTTCAGAAACAAATTCGGACCAGTCTGTGAATATGAACATTTTAACACTAGTTAAAGACTTTAAAAAATCATAATAAAAATTATGAATAAACTAGACACATTTTATGAACTCCCAAAATTTATGGAATCAAATTTTGACTTCATATGATTTTTCTATGATTTTTCTAAAATAGTGTAGAAAGGTAAAAATCTAGATAACAGTTTATAACTTTCATCACACTTTGTAACTTGTTGAGCAAAGTGTTATTATTGAAGACTTCATATTTTACATGTGTTTCTTGCTGTGGTATAATTACATAATAGATAAATACTCACTGAAGTGTAAGAATCCTCCCCCATTACCATTAGTACAAAACAAGAATGATAAACATAGTTATATTTCGCCATACATTCGACTTACATAGAAAAGGGTTCTTATACACCACGAACAAACATACTACACTATAATAGGTATAGTTAGGTCGCATATATATATTACAAACATTTTGATAAGCTATAATAGGTATAGTTTATGTTCATTTACATTACATAAGGTTTTCATATAAATGGGGTATGAATACAAAGTACCGGATTTATACAAAAAGAAGTACATCACAAAGTACGGAGTCTTCATATAAATGGGGTACGAGTACAAAGCACCGGGTTTATACAAAAAGGGGTACATAACAATGTACCGGGTATTCATATAAATGGGGTACGAAAACAAAGTACCGGGTTTATACAAAAAGGGGTACATCACAAGGTACCGGGTCTTCATATAAATGGGGTACGAATACAAAGTACTGGGTTTATACAAAAAAGGGTACATTACAAAGTACCGGTTAATCTTAGTATAGTGATAGTGACACACATAGGGAGTTAACAAAACTTAAAGTATATGGGATTTTATAAATCAAAAAGGGTTTTTATGTAGATCTAAAACCACCTTTAATAACAATGGGTATGGATTTTACTTGTACACTTTCGGTCTCGATACTTAAGATCACATAACATAAAACTCACACGCACATCCAATCTTGTGTTTTAAGACTACATATCGTTTTTATAAGGAAAATATTGGATTTTCTTGGTAACATACAACTCATTACAAAGATCAGCTTTTAAACTCTTACTTTCAAAAGCTTATGAACTCACCAACTTAATTGTTGACACTTTTTCAAAACTACTTGTATTCTCAGGAAATCAATGAAACAGGAAACCAACAACATTTTGAGGATAGGACATTAAATCGTCAAACAGTTCATTTTGTCATCATAATGTATTTGATTTGAAACATGTAAACATATACTTTGGTGTAACTTTTTCAATTATATTTATTATGGTTGAATTTACTTTGAACACTATTATACACATTGTTGTGATACTTTACATGAAGTCCTCCACCCCCGGACGTTTCCGCCATCCTTGGTTTGGGGGTGTGACAACAACCCAACAGACGTTTGCTTACACCGCTATAAGGAAAGTAATTAAAACTCAACCAGAATACAACGCTCTTCTCGTTGAACAAATTAACATTCCTCAAGATGAATAGGAGAAGTTAATGAGTAACTTCAAGGCAATGAGGATAATCAGGTTCACTCTTCCTCCAGACACGTTTCGTCTGGTGAGTTCTTGTGAAACAGTGAACGAGATATGGGACAGGCTGAAAGAACTCTCTTCGAGTGATGCAGATCTTGAGCATTCAGTTCAAAAACTAATTCTTTCGGATTTTGGTGCTTTTTCTCAAAAACCAAATGAAAATCTCGATCAGAATTTTAATCGTTTTAATCAACTTTTGAGCAGAATGCTTAAACAAAACCTCGAGCGTGAAAGGATAGAGCAAAAGGTAACTTTTATGAACAGATTAAGGCCTGAATGGAAAGGTGTAGTGTCCACAGTAAAAGCTCATGAACAGTTTAAGAGCTACACTTTGGCGAAACTGGTAGGAATTATGAGGTCCCTCGAAGATAAAGTAACAAAGTAAGGGAATATTGTGTCTGGAATGGGGTCATTAGCCCTGGTTGTGAAGGGGAAGAAGGTATTAGAAGAAGATTCGGAGTCTGATCTCTCTGATTGTGAGCTTACAAAAGAAGAATACACACTGATGGTGTCAAATCCTAGAAAGTTTGCTAAAAAGAATTTTGCATGCCTCAAAAACAGGAACTGGCAATGGAACTACAGTTCAGACAAAGCAAACGATGAGAGCCTCAACAACTCTCAAAAGGATGAGGTGAAGAAAGAAAAGAAGTTGATGGGAGTTTCCAGCTATGACTGCAACTATTGTCATGGAAAGAATCAATTGGCCAAAGGGTGTATGTTGAGAAGAATGATTGAGAAAATGATGAAACTTACTATCTTCAAAAGTTAGAAGAGCTTAGAAAGAAAAAGAGTGATGATAGTGCTAAGCCTGCTTTGATTATGCAAGAGGATGTGGATGAGTTTGGACGCGTTGAAGTCAGGTCAACTGATTCGGAAGACGACGAAGTTCGTAAGCCCACACATGGTGGATGCTTCACTGTGAATTATGGAGGCCCTGAGTACGAGGGAAGTTTCTTGATGGTGCGTGGTGATGTTTCGGAGCATAGAGGATACGTCACTGACAGCGCGCATGCTTCTGACAACTGTTTTGATGCAAGACCTGTTTCATAACAGGTCAGTGAATGTGAGCGGCTCATTAGTAAGGTACAGTCTATTCTCCAGTCTCTTAATATTCCATTCGCTCATTACGAATCTAAATTAGATGACTTGAGTTTTACTATCTCTAGTTTTAGTGTCAGTTTAAAACGAACACGTCTAAACAATTCTAACCTAACTTATCAAATCAACAGGATAACAAACAAGAGCGAATAGAGACAGATGTGGATAGTGAAGTTGGAGTTAGAGCTGAATAGGTCTAGGGATGATGTCATTTATTTGAAAACATACAATTTAGTGCTTTCAAAACAAAGGAATATTTTCTATTTGATTGCTAAGATATTATATTTTAACATTACCCAATTGCATCTTGACTGTAAAATAGGGAAAAAGATACACAAAATGATTTTACCCTTTCTCAAACAGATAGAGGATGAAATTGATGCAAAATATTACAAGTTTGAATCCATAGTGTCCTCGGATGATGTTTCTGAATCCTATAAAGTCGTACTTGACAAAAATTGAAGCATATATTCAGTCCAAAGATCATAAAAGCATGCTAAAACAAATTTTGGATGAAAATGATAAAGAGAATATTAAATCTGATGCTATACAACAATTTCACTCTTTATGCACAAAATTGAGTTCTAAAAAATCTTTCGATACTGAGAATGTTTCCAAATTTGATGAAAGTAACATGAGTGAGATCTCCGTAGAGGATGAGATGGATTGTTCGACATTTGTGCAAAATGAGGATATACCAAAGAAAGAGTTGATTTTCGAAAACTCAGTTGAATATGTTCGCATTGTTGAAAATAACGGTTCAGATGTTTTAAAAGCAAAAGCTACAGTGTTTTTGAAAGTTCAAACCGTCCCTAATCGAGTATTTGTAAAAACCGGACTGGGCAAAAATCACACTTCCAAACTAACGTCCTTAGTACATGATGATTATGCAGATGGTTTCGGTTAATTCTTTTGGTCGGGGCCAATTGATAACTCTTATGAAACCAAAGGTCTTTCCAAAATGACCTCTTGAAAAACCAAAGCGAGATGCGTCGCAGAACCATTGAACTATGTTAACTCTTGTTTTGATAAAGCACGTCCGAGTAGAACCAAAAATGTCCCGAGTGATATATCTTCCGAACAAACTGACTTACATGTTAGAAAATTGAAGCTTAGAGTCAAAATTCATCAACCAACTGAAGAAAATATTGCCAAGAAAAGACAATTAAATGCTAGATACCAGAAAAATCTAAAATAAAGAAATCGATTCTGGAAATCCAAAAATTCCAATTCAGTTAACCCAGAAAGATTCGCAAATAAAAATGCGAAATTCTCTCCAAATATGAAACCTAATTCATTTTCAAAGCCACGGTCTTTAACTCCACAGGTTTCAAAACCAACATTTTTTCCAAAATTTTTGTTTTCAAAACAAACAAAACCTTTGGAAAAGACTAAACCATATTTTTCTCCTAAAACCAATTTTTCAAAAACTATCAGTACATCAAAAGTTGTTAAAGGCAAAGGAAAACTTGTTTCGGAACCAGAACTTTTCTTCAAGGATTCCAAAACACACTTGAAAAGGGAGGAAAAGAAGATTGTGAAAAAGTCTGCCAAGCAACAAATATCATCTAAAAAACAAAAATTCATTTTAAAAGAAATCCAAATGATAAAAGGATAATTGTTTTTAAAGTAATGAAAGGAGAGAATTCAACTTTGATAAAAAGATCTTATTTGGTTGATGAAGCAACAAGTTTTCCTGTTCTTAAGAAAGGCTCACGAGGACCCAAGCAACTTTGGGTTCCTAAATCTCTCTGAATTTTGTATGTGATTCGTGACGAACAATATGACTCGGAATGATATATTGATAGTATCTGTTTGGATCACATGGCTGGAAGGAGATAATAGTTGAGGGAATTCTGATCACTAAAGGACGAAGGCAAAGTGAAGTATCGAAATAATCCCACGGGAGAAATCAAAAGACATGGCATGATAATAAATGGTGAATTCTCAATTTGCAAGGTAGCATATGTGGAAGGCCTGCAACATAACATGATAAGTGTTTCTCAATGGTTGTTGGTACAGGGCTGAAAGTATCATTTGATGATGAGGGATCGGAAATTATAGAAAATAAAAAAAAGGCATTGCTTCTGGAATCCAAAAGAAAGAGGGAGATGTTTCCTTTAGATATAAAGTCGATCATAGGAAAGCCTTCAATATGCCTTCTTACAAAAGCATCTTCGGATGACAGTTGGTTATGGCACCGAAGACTCTCGCATCTTAACTTTAGGACATCAAAAGACTCATACTTGGCGATCATGTGCGAGGACTTACACTTCTGAAGTTTAAGAAGGAACATCTTTGTGCTGCTTACGAGCTAGGAAGCAAAGTTAGAGGAGTCATTCGACTATCATCAACACCAAAGTGATCAAACAACTTCAACTATTACATATAGATCTTTGTGGTCCTCCTGCCATCGAGAGTATTCGTGGTAACAAATACATTCTAGTTATTGTTGATCAATTTTCCAAATTCACATGGTTTATTTTCTTAAATAGAAATCAGAAGCCACTTCTAAGCTTAAAGACTTTATCAAGCAAATCGAGCTTCAAATAAAAAAGCTAGTTCAAAACATTCGCAGTGATAATGGTTCGGAGTTCAAAAACCAAGTATTTGAAGAATTCCGGGCTGAAAAAGGAGTTGCTCATAACTTCTCTACTCCTTACACTCCTCAGCATAATGGAGTCGTTGAAAGACGAAGTCGGTCTCTGTGAGAAGCTGCAAGGAGCATGTTATCTTTTGCGAACTTGCCACTTTACTTCTGGGCTGAGGCTATCATAACTTCTTGTTTCACTCAGAATCGATCTCTCATCAATAAACTATTTTCAATCACTCCTTAAGTAATTCTGAATAAATGAAAACCTAATGTCAAGTTCTTTCATGTGTTTGGTTCCAGATGTTTTATCTTCAATTCTAAAAAGCAACGGAAGAAGTTCAATGTGAAAGCAGATGAAGGGATTTTTTTGGGGTACTCTCTTACTCCGAAGGAATATAGGATTCTGAACAAAATGTAGAAAAAGATTGAAGAAACCTACTATGTCATGTTTGATGATAATTATCTGAAGAAGTATCAGAATGCTGATTGTCAATCTGAGGAGATTTTTCCCGCGAAAAATATGATGACGATTCCTCTCACGAACCTTTACAAGGAATTTATGAACCTATTTGATGAGCCAGAAAAGGTGATCTCTTCAGAATCTAAAGCAGATAATAGAGAAGATGAACCAGAGAAGATCATTGATGATGCAGCAAAAGACCTTGAAAGCGAACAACAAATTCTAAATGTTTCAGAAAACCGACCTTCACCACATGCTAGAAATGCACCTATTCAAGGGGAGGGTTCTACTTCAACCTCTACATCTGATTCACTTATCTAGGAGAAGAATGCAAATCTTGAAGTCATCCTTGACACTCCATTCTAGGGAGAGAATCCGATTCAACATATTGAGCCAAATGCACCATTCCTAGGGGAGAATGAAGGTGAAAATAATGAATCAGATGCTTAGTCGGAATTTGAAGATGTAAATGCTGAATTGAATTCATCCTATGATCCGAACATCCCTCCCCTGGAAAAGTGGACCAAAGATCATCCCAAATCAAAAGTGATTGGTTCAACTTCTTCCGTCGCTCTCACTAGAGCTCAGCAAAAAGCGAATCAGACTGTATTATTTTCCAAAATGGAATATTTCATATTTAATTCGTTTATATCCAGATTGAGCCAAAAACAATTAAGATTGCTCTAGATCATTCCGATTGGGTGCAAGCAATGCAGGAAGAGCTCAATTAGTTTAAGCAAAATAAAGTTTGGAGGCTAATTCCAACTCCGAATGATGCATCGGTTGTAGGTCTGAAAGAGGTATTTCGCAATAAGCTTGACAAAGAAAGCAACGTGATCAGAAATAAAGCACGACTAGTTGGGAAGGGATAATGTCAAGAGGAAGGCATACACTATGAAGAAACGTTCGCACCTTTGCAAGGGAAGAATCTGTTCGCATTTTCCTTACCTACACGGCTCACAAAAACTTCGAAGTCAATCAGATGGACATGAAGTGTGCATTTCTTAATAGTGAATTGGAAGAAACATTTTATGTGGAGCAACCACCAGGTTTCGTCAATGAATAATATCTAATTCGTTGATATATATCTGATAACGTTGTGTACGGTTTGAAACAAGAACCCGAGCATGGTATGAAACTATAACTCATTTTTTAAAGCAATCTAAGTTTAAGTAAAGATCGTTTGACCCGAACTTCTTTCGTCAGAAAGACGGTGACCACCTTATGATCGTTCAAATTTATGTTGTTGATATCATTTTCAGATCCACTAATCCAAGATTAACTGACGAATTTCGAAAGTTGATGGAGACTAAATTTGAAATGAGCGCAATGGGTCCAATTAACTTTTTTCTTGGATTGATTATTAGACAGAGTTCAGAGGGGATATTCATAAATCAAGAAGCCTACAAAAAGTCTCTTCTTGTGAAATTTGGAATGGTGGGAGACTCAAAGGTCAAGATTCCAATCGCATTCGGAACAAAACTTATACCTTCTTTGGAGAAACCAGCAACTGATATGACTCTTTATCGACAAATGACAGGTTCATCGATGTATCTAACAATGAGTCGTCCAGACATTATGTTTTTTGTTTTTTATTGTTCCAGGTTTCAGGCAAATCGTCGCGAACCCCATATGACTGTGGTAAAGACTATCTTCCAATACCTTAAATGAACCACGTTACTCGGAATTTGGTACCCTTCCAACTCAAGGTTCTTTGTTCAAGCATTCTCAGATGCTAATCTTGGAGGTTGCGGTCTTGATCGAAAAAGTACAACTGGAGGATGTCAATTTTTTGATGGCAAAATCGTAAGTTGGCAATCAAAGAAGTCCCTTATACTGTGATACCAAGAGTGTTATTCGCATTTGCCACAACCCAGTGCAACATTCCAAGACTAAGCATATAGCACTGCGATATCATTTCATAAAGGATCACATGGAGGATGGCAATGTCGATATTCACTTTCTAAGATCCACTAATCAACTGGATGATATCATTACAAAAGCCTTGCCCGAACCATCCTTTAATCGACTTCTTCAATGCTTAGGAATGATAGAAGCAGATTTTGTTCCAAAAACAACATTGTAAAGTAAATCAGTGATGTTTCTTTGAACCTCTCCGAGCCCTCGGAATGATTCGCAATCTATGTTTTCTGTTCCAAATGGTTGCGAACGCTCAGAATGACATGGAGTCCGCTGTTCATCTAGATATTCGGAAGTTTTTTTTATCCTTTTTATATTAAGTCTCTTCTGACTGATTCAGAAGTTACTGTACATTTTTTGTTTTGACTTTATCTTTCTGTTTTAATTTCTTTTTCAGAAAATTCAAAACCACAAAAATATTTTCTTAATTTTTCTGTTCTTATTTCTTTTTCAGAAAATTCAAAATCACTAAAATATTTTCTTAATTTTTCTATTTTTATTTCATTCAGCAAGTTCAAAATCACAAAAATATTTTCTTTATTTTTCTGTTTTATCTTTTTCAAAAAAACTTAAAATTACCAAAAACATTTATTTTGTTTTATTTTATTTTGTGTGATATTTTCAGCATGTATTTTAGTTCCAGGGATATATATTCATTATCAAAACGATGGGGATAGGTTTGTAATTCCAAATTTTTTGCACGAGTTAAGTGTCGTTAGAAGCATGCTTTGCATGTTGCCCAAAGCCGCTGAGAGTCTATGTTTGAAGCCTTAGTGAATCGACAACACCAATCGTTTCTTCCCAAATAGGCTATACATTCACATAAATCATTGACCGACATTACTCTTCTCACAATTAGTTAAGAGTTCACTTCTTGGTCAGTCTTATATAGAAGAGGTACTTTTTTATTCGGAACCACCTCCAACATTTCTCCATAATTTTCACTTCCATCATTGTAACCCTGGAGACTCTCAGAAATTACCTCTAAGGTTTATGGTTAAAAAACATCTGTGTTCATGATCTTAAATTCGTTGTCACCAAGAATTGAGTGAACCCCAAAATCCAAAACCAGTTTCTGAATTGACGGTGAACAATTAAAATGTTCTAGCTTTTTCACCATTGAATTGACAAGAAAAACCTATATGCTTGGTACCTTTTGCTTTTTCAATCTCATTTTCTTTATTTTTATGAGATATTGATGAAATGTTCTCGACCTAAGACTTTTCTTCCCACAAGATCCAACTTAAATTTTTCTTGGGATTTCTACACTATCAAGCCACTTAAATAATTCCAAAGCATACTTGGTATTATGGCTACACTGGTCAGACAAGTAATTCTTCCAAACTTTCGGACTCATGTTGAGATTCGGAATTTGGATGAAGCTTAAACCACCCTAAAGCCTAAATGAGAAGAAGCCTTTCACTATTTCTCAACAAACAGATGATCATTATCCAACGGGAAACCACACAAACACTTCCAAATCTATGTTGACTCCGAAGAAGAGATCGTTGCCCGTGATCCATCTGCTTTTATGTCTATTTTGACATCACAGATTCCCACATATATATTTTGATTTATTACTTTATCTTTGGCACACTTTTGCACAAAAATCGTTGTGCTTTTTCAAAAGTCTAGTTCTTAATTCTGAAAGGTTACCTTTTATTCCGAGAACAAGATATGGCAATTTGTGGTTTGATTCCGAATGTGGAGAACTGAACTGGCGGATTTAAAGGGATAAGATTTCGAAAATGGCGCATCTTTTCAAAACCTACGCTGCCTGACATCACGCGTGTCAATTCAAACGTCGCTTGACATGCAACATTTGTCATATTTTTCCAGGCGCCTTTATCGGGATATGGAAACGTCAATCATAATTTTCTCTCTCCACTTATACCGTATATACATAAAACTGACGTTTGCTTTTCTCTCACCTCTTTCAAAGTTTTCCAAATCTCCGGCGATAATAACTCCTTCTCTATGCACTATTCATCATGTTCTCCAACAACATCCATGACCACTTCATCTGAAACTCCATCTGTTGCTGAACAAACTTTATCACTGTGATGCTCAATATCAAGGAAAATCAGAATCTCATTCTGGATCATAACTCTTCAAGATACTCTGATGACCTCAAGCTAATGATTGAATGTCAGAAATATTCTCATACTGCTCAAGCTCTGACAATGGTGAAAATTGTGCCGCTGGTTCATCTCTCTAAGGCATATTCATCTGCCTTCTACAATCAACATGAAGGGGTGATTATTTTTGAAATCGATTCCCATAAAACCTCCATCTCAAAAACCCTGTTTTGCTGGTTGTTATTGTTTTCTTCCTTTGAGGGTCTTGTTAATCCTGAATCGATTTCCTCCTCTGCCATTATCGAGATGTTTTTAAAATAGGTTATCTTGGTGAGTTTATGCTCTTGTCCAAGTTTAACAAACCTCATCTTTCACCAATGTGGAATGACCGCTTCACTTTTTTATTCAATAGTTTTTCTAAGCGCATTACTGGGTTAGATAGTGTCAACAAGCACTTCTGCATGCTAATCTACGGTCTTTACATGGATATTCACTTGGATTTTGGTTCAGTTCTTTGGGCACAACTTGTTCAGAGCATACTATCTTCATTAAGGCATTCGAAGATTTCTTGTGCTAGGTTTTGGTCTGTTAGTGTTAAGAGGTATATCAGTCGCCTTTAGATTCAAGTACCAGAAGACTCGATACTAGTTGTGATTCCAATATTCCATCCCTCCAACTTCATCGTATATGATCCTACCAAGTTTGATTTTGTGGGATCACTTCAGGAAGCCATGCTCCTTTAGGTTCCTATAGATAATGTGATTATCAACGAATACCGAAAGAAGCAAATATTTGGTCCTCGTCCAACGTCTAATGCGATGCGAAAAGCTCTTGAGGAAGCAAGCAAACCCAAAAGGGAGGTAAATAAAAAATGAAAGTAGGACCTTCCGAACCTACTACCACTCCGAAGAAGAAAGCTCATGGAAACTCACGTCAATAGGATCGGTACCATTACCCAACCCAGATCCATATCCTAATCCCCCAGCTCCGTGTCGTGTCACTATAATAATGAACTGCAATACCATAAAACATACTGATCAGGATGTCCATAACAAGGATCTTCCCACACTGATCCTCCTTATAGCTCCCAGGTCTAACATTGGTTCGGGTACAGGTCATGTGCTTTCAGTAGTACGGGCCCAATACTACCTTCCACACCTACCTATACCTTTCCCCAAGGCTCTACCTGATAAATCCAATTTGACCTAAAATAAAACATATCCGACATACTACTACATATCTTAAATCCCAGGCGATCCTAAGATTTGTTTGTACCCACATTAAACAGATCAATCATTACAGGTTGCCTTTATGCATGCAAATTACACACAGAAAAGGATCAAATAGACTTTCGAATAAAAGATTCTACCTAGGACCACAACCATACAAGGAACATTTAATAAGGCCAAATCAACCATTCTAAGGCTATAAGCTCCAAATCGTATACAAGTTTAAAAGCATACACATAGCAAGTTCCATACGATCATCAAAGCTCAAATATTGGTATAACATGACTAACACATTAGGGAACTACTAACTTGGCTCGACTGATCACGCACGTTGCACTCTCATCTTTTCCTTTCTTTAAAAGCTTTAACTTTTTTATTTTGAAAACAATTTTACCATTTTCTTAGTTTGAGTCCAGACACACCCGAGAGTGTGCCCGGATCCCTCAAACCAAGGTTTTGATACCAACTTGTAACGTCCCAAATTTCCAAAAGAAATTTTCCAATTTTAATAAATCAAACACATTTACATAAACCATGAAATCCCAAAACAATTGTTTTTAAATCCACATTCATTACAACTTTATTTAAAAACATCAGAGTGTCCCATAAAATGTCGGTAAGAGAATGCACGCCGCGCCATCAAGCCTTTCCCTTACCCTTGGGCACAGATGTACCTGAAACAAATCCACAAACTGTAAGCTAATGCTTAGTGATTCTCCCAGAGCATACCCCACACACAAGCCACATAACACATATCATATTAGCTATAAAAGCTATCTCTACCACATAACATATCATATTAGCCATAAAGCTATCTCTACCATATACCACATATCATGTTAGCCATAAAGCTATCTCTACCATATAACATTAGCTATAAAAGCTATCTCTACCACATATCCCTGCATAAGGATGCCATGAGCTCACCAACATGGTCTTACACCTAAGTGCCATGGACTCGCCGATGGTCTTTCCTTGCCGGACAGCCATGGGCTCCCCCATATGGTCTTACATCCAAGTGTCATGAGCTCCACCCACGGTATTTCATACAAATATCACATAATCACTAGTATACAACTTAGGATAAAGCTAACTATCATACCACATATCTCTACTATAGCTAGTGTACCATTTATCATAAAATGGGTCGGCCTTGGTGCCTTATACCCATTGGTATGGTGAGACGACTCACCTCTGTCTGTAGAATCTGAAGGCTACTCTCCTAACAGTCCGTAGACACCTCTGCAGAACAATAATAATATCACTCAATGTTAAAGCTAATCACAACCTAATTGAAAAACCCAAATCCAAGTCCTTTCACAAAGGCCCAAAAGCTCGTCCTTAGTTAATGGGCCTAAAGTCCATATCCAAAATAATTAATGGGCCCCATGGCCCAATAAGGCCCAATCATAACACCCATGGTTCAAAACAGATAAATTGGCCCACTAACCCTAAAACATGACTAGGCTCAACGACTAATTGAGGCCCAAAAGCTCAAAGACCCAAAAGAAGTCCAATTCCATCTGTTGTGCGTACACTTAGCGTACCACCCTCGTACGCGCAGTGTATTGAGTCCCTAGGTTGTACGCACTGCGTACATTAAGTTATGCCCAACGTGCTAACATATTAAGTACTTTCTTCCATTAAGTGCTTAATTAAGACTACCTAGGGCATTAAGACTACCTAGGGCATCAAGTTGGCAACTTTATTCCTTTACATGTCTCATATGTTCCCAACAACACATTAAGACCTTTCCAAGGGTCTTAATCCATGCATGAGGTCAAAACACCCATCAATACTTCCTTTTTATGCTATGAATGGACCAAAGGACCTCATATCTAACATTTCCAGCCACTAGAGTTGCTCAACTCACAAGAGGATATCCAAAACCAACAAAAGGGACAAAAATAGAAAACCCTAGCTAGATCTAACGAATAAGATGGAAAGATCAAAGCTTTATACCTCTAGAAGCTCCTCAAGGTGAACTAGATGCAAATTCTTGAAGCCCAATGCCACTCTAAGCTTGTTGAACAACTTCTCCTTCTTGAATGGAGACTAAAATGGCCACAAATGCACTCCTTAAGCTCAAAACACACTCTCAAATGGTATTAGGGTTTTCCGAGACGTTTGAAGGTGAAAGCGGCTGATTAAGGTGAGGCTCAAATAAGATAATGGTGCTTATATAGGTCTCAAGTCCGGAAATTAGGGTTTGGACATCTGTTACGTACACCCAACATACTTCTGATACGCCCAACGTATGTATTGTCCCTACGCGATTAATCATACATAGTACGCTAAGCGTACCCATGAGTACGCCCAACATACTTAAGGGACTTATTATGCAATTTTTAAAATCTTCAAGGGCTTTAACTCTCCCCCACTTGAACTAGACTTCGTCCTCGGAGTCCATAGATGCAAATAGATCGAGGTAGTGCTCCCGCATCTCCTCCTCCGGATCCCATGTGCATTCGGAGCCCCTGAGATGCTCCCACTAGACCTTTACAAGCTTCACTTCCCTGTTTCGAAGACCCTTGGTCTTCCTATCCAAAATCACAATAGGCCTGTAGTTTAAACCCTCGTCTACCTGAATGTCGTCTAGAGAAACGACTGCGGACCTGTCAGTGATACACTTCCGAAGCTATGACACATGGAACGTGGTGTGAATCTAGCTAATCTCATCCAGCAACTCCAACTGATATGCCACCTTGCCCATCCGAACCGTAATCCTGAACGGGCCTATATATTAAGGCCCTAGCTTGCCCCTCTTCCGAAACCTGGTGACCCCCTTCTAGGGCGATACTTTTTGTAACATGAAGTCCCTCACCTGAAACTCAAGATCCAATCGTCGTCAGTCAGCATAACTTTTCTGACGGCTCTACGTGGCCCATAGCCGGTCAATAAGCTGCTAAATCAACCAGGTAGTCTTGAGCACTACCTTAGTACTCCCCACGACCCGGTGTGCAACCTCGCCCCAATAAATTGGCGCCCTACATCTCCTACCATACAACTGTTGGGTTTTGAGCATTCTAACACTTCCTAAGTGTACATGCAACCCTAATAAACCTTGGATCTATGTTTGTCTAAGATACATGCAAATAATTATTTTCCAAGGTTCATATCCTAACTAGCATGGCATGGAGAACATGAATCAAATAAAGCTAGTAGAAATACTTACCTTGAAGTTGTAGTTGATTGCCTGGAGTTTTTGAGCCTAGCACCAATAGTGTGGATGCCTCAAATGAAAGTCACAAATCACCACAAACTTGGAACTTTGAGAGAATAGTCACCACTTCTCTTGAAATCGGCCCTCACCTCAACAAGTGTCAACTAGTGTGATTTCAAGAACCAAAGCCTCCTTTATATAGGGTGGTGGATTAGGGTTACACCCATGTAAACCCTAATACCCATGTCTCTTCATTTCCATGAGATACATGGGTTAAAGCTCCATGGAGTATCCATCGACTTCTCCATCCAAGCCTAGCTCATTCCAAATAAGCATAAGCCCACACTATATAAATATAGAAGCCCATATTTAATTAGTAATATCTTTGATCACTAAATTAATCCTAGATTAATTATAGATCACTAGTAATTAAATAATATGATCTTATATTAATATATTAGAACTTATAATATATTAATAAAACATAACTTGTACTATTCTCAAATATTATCCATAAATTGTTCGGGTGAAGTGCAACCCAAATGGACCATGCCGGGTCGGGTCAAGTACATACCAAATATAGTTATGGGCTTAGACACTATATCCAACAGTCTCCCACTTGGATAAGTCTAATAACTATAGTTGCAAGTATGACTTCAGGAACCAATCAGCAATCATAGCTCTTTAAACTCTGTTGAACTAGAACGCGCCATTTAGATAAGTGATCATATAATCCTCTGTTCTAGATATCAGCCGGACAAATACATGGAACATTGTCTTGCTTATTGTCCAGCATTTGTTTCCCGATTTCCGATTTGTTTGACATAGAACTCAACTGAACACATCAATTTAGTTCTGACCGGGCCCGATACATAGGTCAAAACAAAATCATCGAGGGGACCAGATATCAGCTTCTAATCCAAGAAGGAACAGATAAACTTCGACTCATATGTTTGTTATACCACTCATTGAATTACACACAAAGGCACGTTTTATAACATCGAGTTACCAATGCGTTTTCATACAATCAATGCATAACCAACTCGTAAGTAACAAATCATATCTCTAGGTTTGACGACTTATATGATATTACCGTCTCACGATCACTCGAGATAAAATTCCATGAAGTGATTCCAGTGAGCGTGGGTTGAGTCTAATGCTCATAACTTATGAGCACTCATGATTGTTGTAGTCATGTCCAACACCTTAGACCTCTGCAACCAATCATGACAGTCTTGATTCATACCTACATCCACATATGACCGACTGTGGAGGTTTGAATAATATGACATACCAAACATAATTCTGGAAGTCAAAACATGCAAAAGAAATATAGTAAAAGATCGACAAGAGATAGCAACACTTTACTCATAAATAAAACACATTTTATTCATCATCAAATGTCAATTACACTTTACAAATTTCCTAATTTATCTAACTACTAAAACTTATATCATCCTTTAGTCCTATGCTCCGAGCATGCAGGAGATGCTTAACCCTACTCAGTCCCTTCGTGAGGGGATCTGTTGGGTTCTCATCCGATGATACCCTCTTCGCCACGAGGAGTCCTTCTTCGATTCGATGTCTGATAAAATGGTATTTTCTGTCGATGTGTCTGGATCTCCCGTGATCCCTTGGTTCCTTGGCTAAGGCAACCACACTATTGCTGTCACAGAAAATCTCCATTGGCTCTTTTATAGCTGGTACAACTCCAAGGTCTCCGATGAAGTTCTTTAGCCATATCGCCTCCTTTGCTGCTTCGCTTGCTGCTATATACTCTGATTCACAAGTGGAATCAGCCACTGTCTCCTGCTTGGAACTCTTCCAAGAAATTGCTCCTCCGTTTAGGGTAAAGACCCAGCCTGACTGAGAACGGAAATTATCCCTATCAGTCTGGAAGCTAGCATCACTATACCCTATAACTCTTAAGTCATCACTCCCACCGAAGGTAAGGACCCAGTCCTTAGTCCTTCGTAGGTACTTGAGGATAGTCTTTACCGCAGTCCAGTGTTCCTTGCCAGGGTTCGCCTGATACCTGCTAACCAGGCTCAATGCAAAGGCTACATCAGGCCGAGTACACGTCATGGCATACATGATCGATCCTACAGCTGAAGCATAAGGAAGTCGACTCATTTCTGCTATCTCAGCCTCAGTACTAGGGCTTTGTGTCTTACTCAATCTAGCGTTACACTGAATGGGTAACTCTCCTTTCTTGGAGTTATGCATGTTGAATCTTTTCAACACTTTGTCCAAGTAGGTACTTTGACTAAGTCCAATTAGCCTTTTACTCCTGTTTCTAAAAATCTGTATCCCTAGGATATAGGCAGCTTCACCAAGGTCCTTCATAGCGAAACACTTCCCAAGCCGGGACGTAACTTCCTGTAGGGTTGGGATGTCATTTCCTATGAGTAGTATGTCATCCACATACAGTACCAAAAAACTGACTATGCTCCCACTAGCCTTGATATAGACGCAAGATTCATCTTCACTCCTTGAAAAAAACAAATTCCTTGACTTTCTCATCAAAGCAAAGATTCCACCTGCGAGGTGCCTGTTTCAATCCATAAATGGATTTCTCGAGTTTACACACTCTATTAGGGTACTCTGTACTGACAAAACCCTCTGGCTGAACCATGTAAACATCCTCAGCAAACTTTCCATTAAGGAAAGCGGTTTTGACATCCATTTGCCATATTTCATAGTCATGAAACGCAGCTATGGCTAACAGAACCCTAATAGATTTTATCTTGGCCACTGGTGAAAAGGTTTCATCATAATCAACTCCCGGAGTTTGAGAATAACCTTTTGCAACCAGTCGTGCCTAATAAGTGTGTACATTACCATCCATGTGGGTCTTCTTCTTGAAGATCCATTTGCACCCTACCGTCTTACGACCTGGTACATTCTCAACCAAGTTCCAAACTTGATTCTCATACATGGATTGTATGTCGCTAACCATGGCCTCTTTCCATTTAGCAGCCTCAGGGCCTGCCATGGCTTCCGTGTAGCTGTTAGGTTCATCCAGACCTACTAGTGTCTCATCACTAATAAGTGTCTCACCTTCCGTAGTAATATGAAATCCATAATAATGCTCAGGTGCATTCCTAACTCTCGTGGAACGCCTAAGAGGTACAGGCACATCAGCTGGCTCAACAGGAGTTTCCTCCTCAAGTTGAGGGCTAGGGTTTGAAGTTCCTTCACCACTTGACTCTTGAACTTCTTCAAGATCAATTTGCCTCCCACTGTTTCCTTGGCTTATAAATTCTTTCTCTCGAAAAACTCCTCTTCTTGCTACAAAGACCACATTATCACTAGGTGTGTAGAAGAGGTAACCAAAGGATTGTCGTGGGTAGCCGATGAAAATACACCTCTCGCTTCGAGGTTCGAGCTTATCATGAGTCTCGCGTCTCACGAAAGCCTCCCAACCCCAAATCTTGATCTGGTCTAGCTTAGGTACTTTACCAGGCCACATCTCATGAGGAGTTTTGGCAACTTTCTTTGTAAGGACAAGATTAAGAATATGGGCGGCAGTCTCTAAGGCATACCCCCAGAATGAGATTAGTAGCGTAGCTCGACTCATCATGGAACGAACCATGTCCAACAAGGTTCGATTACGCCTCTCATCCACACCATTCAACTGTGGTGTCCTGGGTGGTGTCAATTGTGAGACAGTCCCACATTCCCTAAGATAGTCGAGGAACTCTGAACTAAGATACTCACCTCCTCGATCGGATCGAAGCATCTTAATGTTCCTGCCCAATTGATTCTCGACTTCCTGTTTAAATTCCTTAAACCTCTTGAAAGTCACTGACTTATGCTTGATTAAGTAGACATATCCATATCTAATGTAATCATCAGTAAAAGTCAAATAATAACGATTAGCATCCCTTGTGGCATGTTTGAATGGTCCACACACATCCGTGTGTACAAGATCCAACAAACCTTCACCCCTCTCACACGAGCCTGTGAAGGGTGACTTTGTCATTTTTCCAAGTAAGCATGATTCGCAACTATCATCTGACTTTAGGTCAAACGACTCCGAGACTCCATCTTTTTGGAGTTGGCCTATGCGTTTCTTGCTTATATGTCCAAGACGACAATGCCATAATGATGCTTTATCCAAGTTATTATGATTAGTAGAATCAATACACAAAACATTATTTCCTAAGTTATCTACAACAGATACAGCTTCATACACACCATCACAAGGTAATGCTTTAAAATAAAAGATATTATTATAGAAAACATCAATAGAACCAACTTCATTATTAAATGAAAAGGTAAACCCTTGTTTGTACAAAGCATGAAAGGAAATAATATTTCTTGCCATTCCTGGCGAATAACAACATTTATTCAATTCTAAATTAAAACCACTACTTATCGATAAAGTATAAACTCCAATCTTGGTGACAGGTGAAGCTTTCCTATTCCCCATGATCAAGTTTATTCTTCCTTGCTCCACATTCTCACTTCTTCTTAGTCCCTGCAAGTCACAACAAATATGAATACCACAACCGATATCAAGGAACCAAGATTTAGAATGGGGTGAGTTATTAGAAATGATAGTGTAAATACCTGCATGGTTGGGTTGAGTTTCCCATCCTTCACATCCTGCTGGTACTTTGGGCAGTTCCGCTTCCAATGAGACTTTTCATGGCAATAGAAGCATTCAGCCTCTTTTGGGTCAGAAGAAGGAGTGATGAAACCTTTCTTGGTTCCACTTGAAGAAGAGCCATCAAGGGTCCGAGCCTTGGTACCCTTTGAGGATCTCTTTCTCTTCCTCCATCGAATTTTCCCAATTGCCAAAACCGGAGTTGAGTTTGGAGTAGGAGTGATAGCAACCGAATTCCCCTTAAGACCTGATTCTGCGGTCTTGAGAAGTCCCTAAAGTTTGCTGAGTGTGACCTCTTCCTTATTCATGTGATATGCCATGCGGAATTGATCATAGCACGATGGTAAGGAGTGCAAAATGATATCTATTGCCATATCCTTAGGAAAGTTCACATTAAGCTTCAGCAAACGATCCACATACCTTTGCATTTTCTGCATGTGGCTCGTGACAGATTCCCCGTCCTTCATCATGGTTGTTATCATGGAGCAGATGATTTCATACCTCTCTTGCCTTGCACTTTGATGGTATCTTTCCATCAAATCTTGGTACATTTCATAAGGGTAGAAATCCTCATAAGACTTTTGGAGTTCCGTTGTCATCGTGGCCATCATGATGCAAGCCACTTTCATAGCATCCCTTTCATGTGCCCGAAAGCCAGCGATCTCCTGAGGAGTTGCAGTGGTCTCATCAATCTCCTTAAGCTCCTTGTCAAGGACATATTCTTTGTCCTCGTAGCGGGTAATCATCCTGATGTTTCTGATCCACTCATCGAAGTTGGATCCATCAAAGGTGACTTTCCCACAAAAGTTCATAAGGGTAAAGGAGCCATTAGGATTAGAGCCAGAAGCATTGTTTGAAGACATCTGAAAAGAAGAGAACAAGATTAGTTTAGATATAAGAGAGTCCTTAATAAAACACCCAAATGTAATATTAAGGCTAGGATCCAATCATAATATAATATAACTTAGAAGAGGTATGCCGTAATCTAAGCTATACCATATTTGAAAGGTAGGTGAATGGCGATTCACCAATTTCCACCACGAAAACCGAAATGTTTAAATATTAGGTTTTTGATTGGTTCTTAGAAATTCCTAGATTCTTTGAGATTCAATGAACTTTTCAAAGGCATGTTTCAATCTCGAGTGTGCCCTCCAAGTTTTGTGACTGGGATGCCGAGGATCACAAAACGAGGTGTGAAGTAACCATGCAAATCACTTGGTACCCTTAATGTTTATCACTCAATCGATGTGTCGGTAAACCACACACGCTCCATCGATACTATAATAAACCCTAAGTCACCCTTTACCTACCTTGTTAAGTCCAAGTTAGTGTGCCGGTTAACCACACACGCTCCACCAACGACTTAAACAAAGTGTAAAGTGTAATTTCATGGATTAGCACCTTATTCACATTTTTCTTAAAGTAACTAAGATTGGGAATTTAATAAAACATTTAGTTACTTTATAATATTCATCATACTTTAAATGAGAATTTATAAGTCCTTGTCTTACCCGTTCGGCTAACGACCCTCCACCGGTCAAGCAAGCAGTGGGTGAGAGTGGACACCCATTAAGTCACCATTTTATAGGCAACAACCTTATACCCACCTTATAGACCGGCTTCGTGAATGAGGCGTACTAGCGATAAGACGACTTTGTTCTTATACATATATATATATATATATATATATATATATATATATATATATATATATATATATATATATATATATATATATATAATTATTAAATCATAATAATATAAGTATAAGGGTTGAATTTTAACTTTTAAAATTCTAAGTGTTGGAACTAAAGTTTAATCTTCACTTTACTTGTTCCAAAACTTGAGGGCAAGTTTTGTAAACTTTCAAAACTTTTCATTGCTTGTAACTTATGAGTTTAATAGAGTAATAAAATGAAGACTCTTCACTTTTCTAACTCTTGTGTTCTTTTAATGGTTTTCAATCCAAGAGTCTTTTGGTTTTCCATAACTTGAGGACAAGTTATGGACTCCATTAAATCACATTATGATCAAGAATTAATCTACCACATAGGTTACAAATAATTCCTATGATCATCTAAACATCATAAGAACAAGATCATGAACACTTTCATATATCAAAATCACACATAATCTTTGTAATTTTGGTAACTAGTTGTTGTAAATGAGTTAGAAAAGACATTACACCATCTAAACAAGTTTTCAAGTACCAAAACAGTTTAGGGTAATGTTTCTAATCCATTTCCAGCAACTAAAGTCAAAAACCTGCACTCTGTCGACCCTACTCGCCGAGTGCATGAACCTACTCGGCAAGTAGGTTGAAGATACAAGTGAACTCGGCGAGTCCCCCCATGGACTCGGCGAGTTCAGCAGTCAGACAGCAATTTTTCGACTTTTTCAAGCATATTGCAACAAGTATCAAACAAACAAGCCTAGGCTCTGATACCACTGTTGGGTTTTGAGCATTCTAACACTTCCTAAGTGTACATGCAACCCTAATAAACCTTGGATCTATGTTTGTCTAAGATACATGCAAATAGTTATTTTTCCAAGGTTCATATCCTAACTAGCATGGCATGGGGAACATGAATCAAATAAAGCTAGTAGAAATACTTACCTTGAAGTTGTAGTTGATTGCTTGGAGTTTTTGAGCCTAGCACCAATAGTGTGGACGCCTCAAATGAAAGTCACAAATCACCACAAACTTGGAACTTTGAGAGAATAGTCACCACTTCTCTTGAAATCATCCCTCACCTCAACAAGTGTCAACTAGTGTGATTTCAAGAACCAAAGCCTCCTTTATATAGTGTGGTGGATTAGGGTTACACCCATGTAAACCCTAATACCCATGTCTCTTCATTTCCATGAGATCCATGGGTTAAAGCTCCATGGAGTATCCATGGACTTCTCCATCCAAGCCTAGCCCATTCCAAATAAGCATAAGCCCACACTATATAAATATAGAAGCCCATATTTAATTAGTAATATCTTTGATCACTAAATTAATCCTAGATTAATTATAGATCACTACTAATTAAATTTATATTAATATATTAGAACTTATAATATATTAATAAAACATAACTTGTACTATTCTCAAATATTATCCATAAATTGTTCGGGTGAAGTGCAACCCAAATGGACCATGTCGGGTCGGGTCAAGTACATACCAAATATAGTTATGGGCTTAGACACTATATCCAACAACAACATCTCTAATAGAGGTCGGTCGATACTGGCGTGGTAGCTCTAATTGTACAAAAACTCTGCCGGTGGATGGTACGTATCCCAACTCCCTCCAAAATCTAACACATATTCTCGCAACATATCCTCAAGTGTCTGGATCATCCTCTCACTCTGCCCATCTGTCTGGGGGTGGTATGTTGTACTAAAACACAGCTGAGTGCCTAGTTCCTCGTGGGACTTCTTCTAGAACCTAGATGTAAACCGAATATCCCTGTCAGAGACTATCGATACTGGCACCCTGTGCCTTGCCACCACCTCCCTTACATGAATATTCTCCAACTTCTCAACGGATATACTCTCTAATATCAGAATGAAGTGGGCACTCTTCGTCAACCTGTCCACGATCACCCATTTCGTGTCGACACCCCTCTTCGTCCTCGGTAACTTCGTGATGAAGTCCATAGTGATCTCTTCCCATTTCCACATGGAAAAGGTAGAGGTTGAACCTTGCCATGAGGTCGCTGATGCTTGGCCTTGACCTTCCTACAGGTCAAGCACCGCTCCACAAACAAAGCGATCTCCCGCTTCATGCAGGGCCACCAATAACTCAATCTAAAGTCTCTATACATTTTCGTATCCCCAGGATGTGTAGAGAGCTTGGACTTGTGTGGCTCCTCTAATATCTTCGGTCTCACTCCTCTAGTCACTGTTTCCCACATTCGACCACATTGTGTCAAAAGGCCATGACTATCCTTGACAAACCAAGGATACTATCTCCGAATCCACTCTATCTTCCAGTTCTCCTTCTTCACCCCTCGACCTGATCCTCCTTGATCGTATCCAACAATGGAGAGATCACTTTTATCCTCAAACAAACGTTCCTAATCGGGGAACCCGCCGCCTTGCCGCTTAAAGCATCGGCCACCGCATTGGCCTTCCCGGGATGGTATAAAACCTCACAATCATAGTCCTTCAGTACATCCAACTACCTCCTCTGTCACATGTTGAGGTTCTGCTGATCCATCAAATACTTCAAACTTTTTTTCATGAGTATAGATGGTGCATCTCACTCCATAAAAGTAACGCCTCCAAATCTTGAGGGTGAACACTAATTCCCCCAATTCTAGGTCGTGAGTGGGGTAATTCACCTCATGAAGCTTCAACTGCCTTGAGGCGTAAGCTATCACATGCCTCCTCTGCATCAGTACCATACCTAACCCTAAAATCGACGCGTCACAGTATATCACCAAATCATCTAACCTCTCGGGTAGTACTAAAATCGGAGCCTCACATAACCTCCGTCTTAGGGTCTCAAAAGCCAATTGTTGATCCGTGCCCCACCGAAATGTCACATTCATCTTAGTCAAGCGGGTCAATGGCACAACATCTTGGAGAAATCTTGGATAAATCTCATATAATAGCCCGCTAAACCCAGGAAGCTACGGATTTCAGACACATTATTCGGTACTTCCGACCGCATCACTGCCTCAACCTTGGCTGGATCAACCGAAATGCCTTCCTGGTTGATGATGTGCCCCAAAAATTGTACCTCGCAGCGAAAAATACACTTGGAGAACTTGGAAAACAGCTTTTTTGCCCATAGGGTCTCCAATACCTCCCTCATATGTTGCTCATGCTGCTCCCTGGTCGTAGAACAGACCAGGATATCATCAATAAAACAATCACTGATCGATCCAACATTGGTCTACAAACCTTGTTCATGAGATCCATGAACGTTGTTGGGGCATTGGTGAGCCCAAGCGGTATCACCATAAACTCGTAATACCCATACTGAATTCTGAAAGTTGTCTTCGGTATGTCCTCATCATGAATCCTCATCTGATGGTACCTCGACCGAAGATCAATCTTGGGAAACCAAGACGCACCTTCCAAATGATCGAATAAATCATCAATCCTCGGTAACGGATAACGGTTCTTCACCATTAGTTTGTTTAGCTCTCGGTAATCAATGCACATCCTGTGTGATCCTTCCTTTTTTTCACGAACACAATGGGTTCTTCCACGTGGAACTGCTTAGACGGAGGAACCCTCGGTATACTAGCGCCCGAAGCTACATAGATAACTTCTGCATCTCAAGTAGTGCCAACCGGTATTGTGCCTTCGCTATTCGACTGGCACCCAACACGAAATCTATGCGAAACTCCACCTGCCTCTTCGGAGGCACCCCTGGTAGCTCTTTGGGAAATACAACCCAAAATTCCTGTACAACTAGCACTCTGTCCACATCCGTTGTGGTCTCAACTGTCGTATCTGAGATATAAGCCAGAAATCTCGTACATCACTGCTGCAGAAATCTCCTAGCCCTTGCAGCCGAACAGAGAGTTGGCCCCTACGAGGCCTTCTCACCATGTATAACCAGTTCTCCCCTACTTGGGGTTCAAACCCTCACCAACTGGTGCTCACAATCAATCATGGCCTCATTGGACCCCAACTAGTCCATCCTGACAATCACCTTTAACCCTCGCAACGGTATCAGGGCTAGATCAATGCGGAACCTCTCGCCAACACATTCAGGACACAGTCCAAATACACCTTCGCAGCACTCACGGTGCGGTCATCTGCAATCTCTACCTCGTTTAAGGTTTTGCACGCTGTGAAGCTCACGGGCCTTCTCATGTCCTCATCGGTAACACACTATGGGATCATCAAAGCTCGTTCCCAAAACTTGACAGTGATCTCCTCCACAGTCTCGGTGGTCTGTTGAAGGTCATGAAACTCCCTCACAAGTCGTTGTACCTCAATGGCTGGTGCAAACTCCAGGTCAAATCGCCGAACAAACTCGACCCGTGTCATCTCAGCCAGACCGGCTGCGCCCACCTAGCTAGTATCCCTGCACGACTAATACTGGGCTTTGTCTCTCAGCATACACAAAGTGAAACCCACCTTTTCTGCATCCGGGAAAGAAGTCGTGCGCTGGGCATTCTCGATAGCTGCCACCCAGCATCGGCTAACAATGGGGTCCAGTACCCCAAAAAACTTTGGCTCTCTGCATGCGTTGAACTCTCGGAATGAGGGAGTTCGAGACCTAACCTATCCTGCAACAATCTCGGCTATGAATGCCCTGAGCCTCTCCTCCATAATCTCCATCATACCCTCCTTGACTATCCCAAAGATAACTGGGGTAGCATCAAGAATTCCCCTCGTAACCTCGACTGCGTTGAGCTCACGCAACCTCTCATCAATAGGATCGGTACCGTCGCCCGACCCAGATCCAGATCCCGATCCTGATCCCTTAACTCTGTGTCGTTTCACCACCATACTGAACTACAATACCATAAAACATAAATATCAGGATGTCCATAACAGGGATCTTCCCACACTGGTCACCCTTAGAGCTCCCAGGTCTAACATTGGTATGGGTACAGGTCCTGTGCTTTCAGTAGTACAGGCCCAATACTACCTTCCACACCTACATGTACCTTTTCCCAAGGCTCTACTTGATAACTCCAATTCGTCCCAAAATAAACCATATGACACATACTACCGCATATCTTAATTCCCAGGCTATCTTAAGATTTTCTCTACCCACATCAAACAGATCAATCATAACAGGTTGCCTTTATGCATGCAAATTACACACAGAAAAGGATCAAATAGACGTTCAAATAAAAGATTCTACCCTAGGACCATAACCATAAAAGGAACAGTTAATACGGCCAAATCAATCATTCTAAGGCTATAAGCGCCTAACCATATAAACTTTTAAAAGCATACACATAGCAAGTTCCATACAATCATCAAAGTTCAAATATTAGTATAACATGGCTAACACATTGGGGAACTACTTACTTGCCTCGACTGATCACACACGTTGCACTCTCATCTTTTCCTTTCTTTAAAATCTTCAGCTTTTATTTTATTCTTGAAAACAATTTTACCATTTCCATAGTTTGAGTCCTGACACACCAAAGAGTGTGCCCAAATCCCTCAAACCAAGGCTCTGATACCAACTTGTAATGACCCAAATTTTCAAATGAAATTTTTCATTATTAATTAATCAAACACATTTCCATACACCATGAAATCCCAAAAACATGGTTTTCAAATCCACATTCATTACAACTTTATTTAAAAACATCAGAGTATCCCATAAAATGTCTGTGAGAGAGTGCACGTCGTGCCACCAAGCCTTGCCCTTGCCCTTGGGATCAGATGTACCTAAAATAAATCCACAAACTATAACCTAATGCTTAGTGAGTCCCCCAGAGCATACCGCACACACAAGCCACATAAAACATATCATATTTGAAATCCTAAAACAATTGTTTTCAAATCCACATTCATTACAACTTTATTTAAAAACATCAGAGTATCCCATAAAATGTCGGTAAGAGAGTGCACGCCGTGCCATCAAGCCTTGCCCTTGCCCTTGGGCTCAGATGTACCTGAAACAAATCCACAAACAGTAAGCTAATGCTTAGTGAGTCCCCCAGAGCATACCCCACACACAAGACACATAACACATATCATATTAGCTATAAAAGCTATCTCTATCACATAACATATCATATTAGCCATAAAGCTTTCTCTACCATATAACATTAGCTATAAAATCTATCTCTCCCACATATCCCTTCCTAAGGATGACATGGGCTCCCGGACATATCCCTTCCTAAGGATGACATGGGCTCCCGGACATGGTCTTACACCTAAGTTCCATAAACAATTGTTTTCAAATCCACATTCATAACAACTTTATTTAAAAACATCAAAGTATCCCATAAAATGCCGGGGAGAGAGTGCACGCCGCGCCATCAAGCCTTGCCCTTGTCCTTGGGCTAAGATGTACCTGAAACAAATCCACAAACTGTAAGCTAATGCTTAGTGAGTCCCCCAGAGCATAACCCACACACAAGCCACATAACACAGATCATATTAGCTATAAAAGCTATCTCTACCATATAACATATCATATTAGCCATAAAGTTGTCTCTACCATATAATATTAGCTATAAAAGCTATCTCTACCACATATCCCTGCAAAAGGATGCCATGGGCTGCCGCACATGGTCTTACACCTAAGTACCATGGGATCCCCTAAGGTCTTTCCCTGTTGGACAGCAATAGGCTCCTTCACATGGTCTTACATCCAAGTGTTTGATGGGTTTGGAGCATTCTAACACTTCCTAAGTGTACATGCAACCCTAATAACCTTGGATCTATGTTTGTCTTGTTGTTGCTTATGTTCCTTGAAACCTTGTGAGTCTAGCACCCCAAGTGTGATGCCTCAAATGCTTCACACAACACCAAATGCTCTTGGAAAGACTTTAGAGAGAACACACACTTCTAAAATCGGCCTAGCCCTCTTGTTTCATATGTGTAGCCGATTTTGGTGGAGAATGGGTTTCTTATATAGTGTTGACACATCTAGGTTACACCGTGTAAACCCTAATGTGTCATGACTCTTCATTTCCATGACCCATGGGTTTGTAACTCCCATGCAGCATCCATGGAGCATCCTATGGGTGGAACCCAACTTGATAATCCATGGAGCCTCTTAGCCCCACTATACAAGTTATGGATGATTTACATAATCAACCCCTATATTTAATTAGTTATCTTTTGATCACTTAATTAATTCTAAATTAATTCTTGATCAAACTAATTAAATAATATTATTAATATATTAGAAGTTATAATATATTAATAATTCCCTAGTGTAATTTCTCTCATTTAGTCTATCCAATTGCATGGTGCCATGCTACCCAAATGGACCATGCCGGGTCGGGTCAAGTACATACCAAAAAAAGTTATGGACTTAGACACCTTATCCAACAGTCTCCCACTTGGATAAGTCTAATAATTATAACTGTAATACTTCAGGAACCGTACGGCAATCGTAGCTCTTTCAAGGTCTCTCAAAACTGAGAAGATGATGATACGCCATTTAAGATAAGTGATCATATAATCATCTGTTCTAGATATCATTCGGACAAATACATGGAACAATGTCTTACTTATTGTCCAGCAGTTTGTTTCCCGATTTCCGATTTGTTTGACAAAGAATTTAATAGAACACATCAACTTATTTCTGACCGGGCCCGGTACATAGGTCAAAACAAAATCATCGAGGGGCCCAGATATTAGCTTCTAATCCAAGAAGGAACAAATAAACTTCGACTCATATGTTTTTTCTACCACTCATTGAATTATACACAAAAGCACGTTTTATAACATCGAGTTACCAATGCGTTTTCGTACAATCAATGCATAACCAACTCATAAGTAACAAATCATATCTCTAGGTTTGAAGACTTATATGATATTACCGTCTCACGATCACTCGAGATAAATTCCATGACGTGATTCTAGTGAGCGTGGGTTGAGTCCAATGCTCAAAACTTATGAGCACTCATGATTGTTGTAGCCATGTCCAACACCTTAGACCTTTGCAACCAATCATGACAGTCTTGATTCATACCTACATCCGACATATGACCGACTATGGAGGTTTGAATAATATGATATACCAAACATAATTATTCTCGAAGTCAAAATGTACAAAAGAAATATAGTAAACGATCGACAAGAGATAGCAACACTTTACTCATAAATAAAACACCTTTTATTCATCATCTAATGTCAATTACACTTTACAAATTTCGAGGTTATCTAACTACTCTATCTAATATCATCCTTCAGCCCTATGCTCCGAGCATGCTGGAGATGCTTAACCCGAGTCAGTCCATTTCTTAGGGGATCTGCTGGATTCTCATCCGATGATACCCTCTTTGCCACGAGGAGCCCTTGTTCTATTCGATGTCTGATAAAATGGTATTTTCTGCCGATGTGTCTCGATCTCTCGTGATCCCTTGGTTCCTTGGCTAAGGCAACTTCACTTTCACTATCTCAGAAAATTTCCATTGGCTCTTTAATAGCTGGTACAACTCCAAGGTCTCCAATGAAGTTCTTCAGCCATATCGCCTCCTTTGCTACCTCGCTAGCTGCAATATACTCTGATTCGCAAGTTGAATCAGCTACTATCTCTTGCTTGGAACTCTTCCAAGAAATTGCTCCTCCGTTCAGGGTAAAGACCCAGCCTGACTCAGAGTGGAAATTATACCTTTCAGTCTGAAAGCTAGCATCACTATACCCTACAACTCTCAGGTCATCACTCCCACCGAGGGTAAGGACCCAGTCCTTAGTCCTCCGTAGGTACTTGAGGATATTCTTTACCGCAATCCAGTGTGCCTTTCCAGGGTTACCCTGATACCTGCTAACCATGCTCAACGCAAAGGCTACATCAGGTCGAGTACACGTCATAGCATACATGATCGATCCTACAGCCGAAGCATAAGGTATTCGACTCATTTCTGCTATCTCAGCCTCAGTACTAGGGCTTTATGTCTTACTCAGTCTGGCGTTACTCTGGATGGGTAACTCTCCTTTCTTGGAGTCCTGCATGCTGAATCTCTTCAGCACCTTATCCAAGTATGTACTCTGACTAAGTTCGATTTGTCTTTTACACCGGTCTCTCAAGATCCTTATCCCTAGAATATAGGCAGCTTCTCGTAGGTCCTTCATAGAGAAACACTTCCCAAGCCAGGACTTAACTTCCTGTAGAGTTGGGATGTCATTTCCTATGAGTAGTATTTCATCCACATACAGCACCAAAAAGCTAACTATACTCCCATTAGCCTAGACATATACACAAGATTCATCTTCACTCCTAGAAAAGCCAAATTCCTTGACTTTTTCATCAAAGCAAAGATTCTATCTGCGAGGTTCTTGCTTTAACCCATAAATGGACTTCTCAAGCTTACACACTCTATTAGGGTACTCTGTATTGACAAAACCCTCTGGCTGACTCATGTAAACATCCTCAGCCAACTTTCCATTTAGGAAAGCGTTTTTGACATCCATTTGCCATATTTCATAGTCATGAAATCCGGCTATGGCTAACAGAACCCTAATAGACTTAATCTTCAACACTAGAGAAAAGGTCTCATCATAATCAACTCCTGGAGTTTGTGAGAAACCCTTTGCAACTAGTCGTCCCTTATAAGTGTGTACCTAACCATCCATGTTATCCTTCTTCTTGAAGATCCATTTGCACCCTACAGTCTTACGACCTGGTACATTCTCAACCAAGTTCCAAACTTGATTGTCATACATGGATTGTATCTCGTTGTTCATTGCCTCTTTCCACACGGCTGACTCAGGGCCTGCCATGGTTTCCGCGTAACTGTTAGGTTCATCCAGACCTATCTGTGTCTCATCACTGATAAGTGTATCACCTTCCACAGTAATATGGAATCCATAGTAGTGCTCAAGTGCACTCCTAACCCTTGTGGAATGCCTCAGAGGTACAGACTTGTCAATTGGCTCAACAGGAGTTTCCTCCTCAATTTGAGCACTAGGGTTTGAAGTTCCTTCACCACTTGACTCTTGAATTTCTTCAAGGTCAACTTGCCTCCCACTGTTTCCTTGGCTTATGAACTCTCTCTCCCTCTCGAAAGAACGCCATCCTAGCTACAAAGACCACATTTTCACTGGGTCTGTAGAAGAGGTAACCAAAGCATTTATGTGGGTAGCCGATGAAAATACACCTCTCACTTTGAGGCTCGAGCTTATCATGAGTTTCGTGTCTCACGAAAGCCTCGTAACCCCAAATCTTGATGTGGTCTAGTTTGGGTACTTTACCAGTCTACATCTCATGAGGAGTTTTGGCAACTTTCTTTGTAGGGACTAGATTAAGGATATGGGCGGCAGTCTCTAAGGCATACCCCCAAAATGAGATTGGTAGCGAAGCTCGACCCATCATGGAACGAACCATATCGAACAAGGTTCGATTACGCCTCTCAACCACACCATTCAACTACGGTGTCTTGGGAGGTGTCAATTGTGAGACAATCCCACATTCCCTAAGATAGTCGAGGAACTCGGAACTAAGATACTCACCACCTCAATCAGATCGAAGCATCTTAATGTTCCTACCCAATTGATTCTCGACTTCCTGTTTAAATTCTTTAAACCTTTCGAAAGTCTCTGACTTGTGCTTGCTTAAGTAGACATATCCATATCTACTATCATCATCAAAAAAAAGTCAAATAATAACGATTCGCATCCTTTGTGGCATGTTTAAATGGCCCACACACATCCGTGTGTACAAGATCCAACAAACCTTCACTCCTCTCACAAGAACCTGTGAAGGGTGACTTTGTTATTTTTCCAAGTAAGCATGATTCACAACTATCATCTGACTTTAGGTCAAATGACTCCAAGACTCCATCCTTTTGGAGTTGGCCTATGCGTTTCTTGCTTATATATCCAAGACGACAATGTCATAATGATGCATTATCCAAGTTATTATCATTAACAGAACCAATACACAATACATTATTCCCTAAGTTATCAACCACAGATACTGTTTCATACACACCATCATAAGGTATTGCTTTAAAATAAAGAACATTATTAAAGAAAGCATTAATCGAACCAACTTCAATATCAAATGAAAAGGTGAAACCTTGTTTATACAATGCATGAAAGGAAATAATGTTTCTTGCCATTTCTGGCGAATAACAACACTTATTCAAATCTAAACTAAACCCACTACTTAGTGATAAAGTATAAACTCCAATCTTGGTGACAAGTAAAGCTTTCCTATTCCCCATGATTAAGTTTATTCTTCCTTGCTCCACATTCTCACTTCTTCTTAGTCCCTTCAAATCAGAACAGATATGAATACCACAACCGGTATCAAGGACCCAAGAGTTAGAATGGGGTGAGTTATTAGATAAGATAGTGTAAATACCTGCATGGTTGGTTTTAACTTTCCCATCCTTCACATCTTGCTGGTATTTTGGGCAGTTCTGCTTCCAATGTGACTTTTCATGGCAATAGAAGCATTCAGCCTCTTTTGGGTCAGAAGAAGGAGTGACGAAACCTTTCTTGGTTCCACTTGAAGAAGAGTCATCAAGGGTCCTTTCCTTGGTACCCTTCGAAGAGCTCTTTTTCTTCTTCCCTCGACTTTTCCCGATTGCCAAAACCAGGGTGGAGTTTGGAGCAGGAGTATTAACAACCGACTTCCCCTTAAGACCTGTTTTTGCGGTGTTAAGAAGTCCCCGAAGTTTTCTGAGTGTGACCTCTTCCTTATTCATGTGATATGTCATGCGGAATTGATCATAGCACGATGGTAAGGAGTGCAAAATGATATCTATTGCAAGCTCCTCGGGGAAGTTCACATTAAGCTTCAGCAACCGATCTACATACCTTTGCATTTTCTGCATGTGGCTCGTGACAGATTCCCCGTCCTTCATCATGGTTGTTATCATGGAGCAGATGATTTCATACCTCTCTTGTCGTGCACTTTGGTGGTATCTTTCCATCAGATCTTGGTGCATTTCAAAAGGGTAGAAGTCCTCATAGGACTTTTGGAGTTCTGCTGTCATCGTGGCCAGCATGATGCATGCCACTTTGATAGCATCCCTTTCATGTGCCTGAAAGTCAGCGATCTCCTGGGGAGTTGAAGTAGTCTCATCAGTCTCCTTAAGCTCCTTGTCAAGAACATATTCTTTGTCCTCGTAGCGGGTAATCATCCTGATGTTTCTGATCCATTTATTGAAGTTGGATCCACCAAAAGTGACTTTCCCACACAAGTTCATAAGGGTAAAGAAGCCATTAGGATTAGAGCCAGAAGCATTGTTTGAAGACATCTGAAAAGAAGAGAACAAGATTAGTTTAGATATAAGAGAGTTCTTAATAAAACACCCAAATGTAATATTAAGGCTAGGATCCAATCACAATATAATATAACTTAGAAGAGGTATGCCGTAATCTAAGCTATACCATATTTGAAAGGTAGGTGAATGGCGATTCACCAATTTCCACCACGAAAACCGAAATGTTTAAATATTAGGTTTTTTATTGGTTCTTAGAAATTCCTAGATTCTTTGAGATTCAATGAACTTTTCAAAGGCATGTTTCAATCTCGAGTGTGCCCTCCAAGTTTTGTGACTGGGATGCCGAGGATCACAAAACGAGGTGTGAAGTAACCATGCAAATCACTTGGTACCCTTAATGTTTATCACTCAATCGATGTGCCGGTAAACCACACACGCTCCATCGATACTATAATAAACCCTAAGTCACCCTTTACCTACCTTGTTAAGTCCAAGTTAGTGTGCCGATTAACCACACACGCTCCACCAACGACTTAAACCAAGTGTAAAGTGTAATTTCATGGATTAGCACCTTATTCACATTTTTTCCTAAAGTAACTAAGATTGGGAATTTAATTAAAATCATTTAGTTACTTTATAATATTCATAATACTTTTAATGAGAATTTATAAGTCCTTGTCTTACCCGTTCGGCTAACGACCCTCCACCGATCAAGGAAGCGGTGGGTCAGAGTGGACACCCATTTAGTTGCCATTTTATAGGCTTCGTGAATGAGGCGTACTAGCGGTAAGACGACTTGATCTCATACATATATATATATATATATATATATATATATATATATATATATATATATATATATATATATATATATATATATATATATATATATATATATTATTAACTTATAATATTATAAAATATAATGGTTGAATTTTAACTTTTAAAATTCTAAGGGATGGAACTGAAGTTTTAATCAAGACTTTACATGTTCCAAAACTTGAGGGAAAGTTTTGTAAACTTTCAAAACTTTTCATTTCTTATAACTTATTTGTTAATTAAGTAGTAAAATGAAGACTCTTCATTTTTTATAACTCATGTGTTCTTGTAATGGTTTTAATAAAAGTGTGACTTTCGATTTTCCATAACTTGAGGACAAGTTATGGACTCCATTAAAACACATTATGATCAAGAATTAAACTACCAAGTAAGTTACAAATAATTCCTATGATCATCTAATCTTCATAAGTTCAAGAACATGAATATGAACATTTTCAAGAATCAAAATTACACTTAAAAATCTGTAATTTTGATAATTGTCATTGCAAATGGATTAGCATAAACATTACACCATCTAAAACAAGTTTTCAAGTACCAAAACAGTTTAGGGTAATGTTTCTAGTCCATTTCCAGCAACAAAAGTAAAAAATCTGCATTCTGACGCTCCTACTCGTCGAGTGCACGAACCTACTCGGCGAGTAGGATGAATTTACACATGAACACGGCGAGTCCCCCCATGGACTCGGCGAGTTCATCAGGCAGATTGCACAATATCGACTTTTTTCAGCAATTTTGCACAAATAACAAACAAACAAACCTAGGCTCTGATACCACTGATGGGTTTTGAGCATTTTAACACTTCCTAAGTGTACATGCAACCCTAATAACCTTGGATCTATGTTTGTCTTGTTGTTGCTTGTGTTCCTTGAAACCTTGTGAACCTAGCACCCCAAGTGTGATGCCTCAAATGCTTCACACAACACCAAATGCTCTTGGAAAGACTTTAGAGAGAACACACACTTCTAAAATCGGCCTAGCCCTCTTGTTTCATATGTGTAGCCGATTTTTGTGGAGAATGGGTTTCTTATATAGTGTTGACACATCTAGGGTTACACCATGTAAACCCTAATGTGTCATGACTCTTCATTTCCATGACCCATGTGTTTGTAACTCTCATGGAGCATCCTATGGGTGGAACCCAACTTGATAATCCATGGAGCCTCTTAGCCCACTATACAAGTTATGGATGATTCACATATTCAACCCATATATTTAATTAGTTATCTTTTGATCACTTAATTAATACTAAATTAATTCTTGATCAAAATAATTAAATAATATTAATAATATATTAGAAGTTATAATATATTAATAATTCCCAAGTGTAATTTCTCTCATTTAGTCTATCCAATTGCATGGTGCCATGCAACCCAAATGGACCATGTCGGGTCGGGTCAAGTACATACCAGAAATAGTTATGGACTTAGACACCTTATCCAACAGTGGCATGGGCTCCCCCATGGTCTTTCATACAAATATCACACAATCACATGCATACAACTTAGGATAAAGCTAACTATCATACCACATATCTCTACTACAGCTAGTGTACCACATATCATAAAATGGGTCGGCCTTGGTGCCTTAGACCCATTAGTATGGTGAGAAGACTCACCTCTGTCTGTAGAATCCGAAGGCTGCTCTCCTAACAGTCCGTAGACACCCGTGCAGAACAATAATAATATCACTCAATGTTAGGGCTAAGCACAACCTAACTGAAAAACCCAAACTCCAAGTCCTTTCACAAAGGCCCAAAAGGTCTTCCTTAGTCAATGTGCCCAAAGTCCATATCCAAAATCATTAATAGGCCTCACGGTCCAATAAGGCCCAATCATAACACCCATGGTCCAAAACAGATAAACTGGCCCACTAACCCCAAAACATGACGAGGCTTAATGAAAAATTGAGGCCCAAAAGCTCAAAGGCCCAAAACAAGTTCAAGTCCATCTGTTGTGTGTATGCTTAGCGTACCACCTTGGTACGCGCAACATATTGAGTCCCTGGGTTGTACGCGTTGCGTACGCTAAGTTACACCCAACATGCTAACAGATTAAGAAATTTCTTCCATTAAGTGCTTAATACTCGATTTTCTCACGTCTAATAGTCAGTTCTAAGCTCATTAAGACTACCTAGGGCATAATGTTGGCAACTTTATGCCTTTTCATGTCTCATATGTTCCCAACAACACATTAAGACCTTTCCAAGGGTCTTAATCCATGCATGAGGTCAAAACACCCATCACAACTTCATTTTTATGCTATGAATGGACCAAAGGACCTCAGATCTAACCTTTCCAGCCTCTGGAGTTTCTCAACCCACAATAGGAGATCCAAAACCAACAAAAGGGACAAAACTAGAAAACCCTAGCTAGATCTAATGAATAAGAAGGAAAGATGAAAGCTTTATACCTCGAGAAGCTCTTCAAGGTGAACTAGATGCAGATTCTTGAAGCCCAATGCCAATCCAAGCTTGCTTGACAACTTCTTCGTCTTGAATGGACACTATAATGGCCACAAATGCACTCCTTAAGCTCAAAACACACTCTTAAATGGTATTAGGTTTCTCATAGACGTTTGAAGGTGAAAGAGGCTGATTAAGGTCAGGCTCAAATAAGATAAGGGTGCTTATATATGTATCAAGTCCAAAAATTAGGGTTTGGACATCTGTCACTTACCCCCAACATACTTTTGGTATGCCCAGCGTACAGATTGTCCCTCTGCGATCAATCATACATAGTACACTAAGCGTTCCCATGAGTACACCCAGCGTACTTAAGGGACCTATTATGCAATTTTTAAAATCTTCAAGGGCTTTAAGGTAATACCTGGTTTGGAGTGTTACAGTCTCGGAGCATACTCGCACATAGTCTACTGCGAAGGTATCATCTCCTATTTCCACTTCAATTCCCATGTCAGATGACTCTTTTCATGTTCCTTCTCCTCCTACTACATCTACTCCCCTATCCACACCGATCACAGTCAGTCCCAATGTTTTTGTTTGTGTTTCGCAACCACAGATCTTGGTTGCTTGTACCATTCCCCTATACACCGAATCCACCGCAACAACCACCATAACCACGATTTCAACTCAAGTGACTGTCAACTTATCTGATATGGGGGTAGGAGCTGGTGGTGTTACGATCGGTCCTAGTTCCACCTCAATATCACCTTTAAGAACAAATGATCCTTATACGATCTTTGGTGATGATTGTGATGATTTTCATGATTTCCACTATAGCCATTCAATGTTCATCAAGAGAGTGATGATGATGCACCCATGAAGAAAGCGAAGTTCAAGGCCCTCAATTCTAAACTGGATACTCTGATTCAGTCTTCCAAATCTTTGTCGGATAGTACCTATTCCTTCGAGGCTCACAAATCATTAATTGAGACTCTCACTAAGGAGCATGCCAAAAGCCTCGATGCTTCTGCAAAAGTTGTTGAAAAATTAGAAAACACAGTTCATGAAACGACCGAAAAAGTTGAAAAACTATTTGTTGATGTCACTCAGTTTATGAAGGATTTTCGGAGTTCCTCTGATAAGAATACAGTAGATGCGAACAAGGTGATTACGAGTCTTGGCTCTACTCTTCAAACGAATAAAGAAGCTTTATCCAAGGTTCGTTCAGAACTCTGAGTGGATAATAAGGATATAAGTGCCTCCATTGTTTCAAAAATTGAGAAGTTAGAGGCAGATCTTGGCATCGAAAATGAGATCATAGATAAGCTAGTTGTAAAGACTGAAAAGGTGAAGGTTCTTTCTATACAACTTTCAAATTACAATCAACAACTTGATGCTTTAAAGTCCGAAAAGGCTATTCTCAAGAGTTGTGTCGTAGATGTCAATATTTTCTTGCAAAATCTCGTAAAGACTCATGACTCCTTGCTCACAATCTCGGTTCGCCAACATCTTGCTGAAAAATTCAAACCAGTATTCTCCATGCTTCGTCGTATAGAGGGTGTTTCGGAATCTGGATCTCTTCCAAAACTAGGGGGAGAACCTAAGAAGCCATCTGCTGAATAACCCAAGAAACCATCTGATGATTCTGGTGAGCACGAATAAAAACCATAGCCGAAAGCAAAAGAATATCAGAAGGGTAATGAAGCTTCTGGATCGGAAGGAAAAGGAAAGCTGGTTAATGATGATGAAGAAGAAGAAGAATATTTATCTGAAGGGGCAAAGCTCAAATGAAGGAAACGTGAAAAAGAGCTTGATGAGAATGTGCGAGTCGCAAAAGCAGCTAAAGCTCGGGAAAAGGAGGCTCATGATGCTCAAGTCACACTCAAAACTTAGAAGGCCCTCTTCCCTCCTTGGTCGATGGAGCGAATTTTAAATGAAGCCATTGACAATCCGAATGTTTACTGGTTGGTGCCAGTTGTTACGTTTGAATTGGAAAACACTTCGAAGTCTCAGCTTGATTTTACGATCACTCCGAAGGCATTTTTATTCCATTGTTTTGATAAGGTTGAGAAAGCTCTTGATTCAGATAACGATGCCAATCTCATGCTTATCTCCTTTTATCTCAAGCAACGAAAGCCCCAATATTAGACTTGGAGTTCGAAGAAGATTACTGCTATGAAATTCTTTGGTTCGGTTGAAATATAAAGCGTTTTTAATGCTCGGTTCAAAGCATCACGAGGGGCAAGCAAATCGATCATTGAATTGACTCTTGCTGGTTTGTCGTGCCTTAATCCATATGATTGGATTTATTTGTTCCATCTTTTATCTAAAGATGAATAGAAATCCAAACCTATTTTGGCACATCTGAAAAAAATGTTGGTCACCTACATTCAATAAATCGGGAAAATAGATGTCGTGATCGCGGTTGTACTCCGAAAGAAACCCATTATGCAACAAAAAGAATGTGACAACCGCCATATTCCACTCAAGTCAAAGTCAACTAAAGTCAGCAAGTGAAATCGGTCAACTCATCTAACCCTTGTATATTAGGGTTTTCATTATGTTTCTTATTAAACAACTCGCAATCTTAATAAAAAGTATCATTTAGAATTTTCACGTGTTCGGAAACTCTAAACCCTAATCAGGGCAACTGATGAAACTACTCGATAAAACATTATTCCTTAACCCTGGGGGCATATGACAATCATAACAAGATTTAACGAGGTTTACGAACCTTGAATTACAGAGCCAAACACTCAAAAAGGTCACAAAAGAAGTCTCGCTCAATCTCTTTCACTCTAACTCTCCCAAATCTCTCCAAGAATGTGAAATCTCTCCGAAATCTCTCCAAGAATGTGAAATCTCTCCCAACTCTCTCCAAGAATGTGAAAGATCTCCCAAATCTCTCTTTGTATGAGAAATCTCTCCAAGTATGTCAAATATCTCCCAAATCTCTCTCCATATGAGAAATCTCTCCAACTATGTCAAATCTCTCCCAAATCTCTCTCAAAACCTCTTTTAATTTTGTAATCATTTGGGACCTTAGAAAATAGCCTTTTAGGACCAAAGTCCCTCTAAAGGGACCAAACCCTCCCTGAGCCGAAGTCCCAAGAAGCAAGACCGGAGTCACCCTTGAGTAGCCACAGCCACCAAACTGCAGCCATTGATCCGCAGCCATCGGAGCGGACCGGATCTGCTGAGGACCGAGGCTGATGAAGACCCGCAGTGTTGAACCGAACTCGGACCTAGAACACCGCATCCGAACTTCGCCTACGTTCCCACCTGATGAACCCGCCTACGGTACCTGCTCGGACTGCAGTCCTTTCCCCTTCGGATACACTTCAGCGACCAAGCCACTCCAGTTTTAAGGCTGCTGAGACCGGACCCTCGCCCCTGACTTCGGATTTTCCCATTTTTCACCCGGTTTTCGACCGCGGCTCCGTTTTAAGCCCGTTTTTAATTATTTTAACGAGGGATTTTCACCCAAAATTATATTTTTACATATAAGACCACATATATTCATAAATTAAGCATATTTTGAGGGAAATCCTTATTTAAGAGAAAAAAATACTATTGAGTAAGATCTTGTGGTGGAGTGTTGACTTTGCCTTAGTGTATGACACAAGCAACCACCCTATGCCCACTCCATGACCAGCCATTGTCCTTCCACCATACATGGTCATTCAAGAGTACTTTTCCACCATTTTACCAGCCACACTCTTGGAGAAAGGCCGAAAACTCCTATCTCTCCTCACTTTCCTCTCATTTCTCTCATTTCCACCAAAAAAAATCAAACACATCTTTTCTCTCAAATTCTCTCTCACAGTTTCGAGATTTCCATGGCATTTTTCAAGCTTTCCTTCTACATTTGGTAAGTATCATCACCCTTCATATGGTTATTACACTTCCTTTTTCTCAAATCATAGATTCCTTACACAAACTCCATCATATTTGTGTTAGATTCTCGAATCCTCAAGCAATCCTGCAAGTGTTCTTGAGTTGAAAACATCTCTCCTTCAGCATCCACCCACTGAAATCACATAAGGTGAGTTCATACCCTATCTTTACATGTTTTTATTAAGTTTTAAGGGGGGGGGGGAATACAAGTTAAAACTCTAAGAACATAACTAAACTCATTTAACAACCTTCATCCGAAACGTTTAACTCCATTCACGGACTATTTTGGTCAACCTAAACATTTTAGTTTTGAAAACTGTATTAGGGGAAAGTATTTCAGGTTCATACCTTTAAAATTACTACTTCCACATCTTCATACGATTTTTCTACGATTTATGGTGATTTTTACAAAACAGCCTATCATTTCAGAAACGAATTCGGACCAGTCCGTGAATATAAACATTTTAACACAAGTTAAAGACTTTCAAAAATCATAATAAAAATGATGAATAAACTAGACACATTTTATGAACTCTCAGAAGTTACGGATTCAGTTTTCGACTTCGTATGATTTTTCTATCATTTTTATAAAACAGTGCAGAAAGGTTAAAAACTAGTTAACGACTTATAACTTTCATAACACTTTGTATTATGTTGAGCAAAGTGTATAATAATAAGTTCTAAATATTGATTGTGTTTTCTTGTTAGTTTATCATCATAAACTGAATTTTAGTCATTTATGATAAGATTCTTCATTCATTTAGAACACATATAATAAGCTATAATAAGTATAGTTTATGGATTCATAGCACTAATGTATTTTCATAAAAGAGTTCTTTTACATTACAAACGTTTTGGATAAACTATAATAGGTATAGTTTATGTATCATTTACATTTCAAACTTATTTACCAAAGGTTTTCAGTTCAGTTCACGTAAATTTGTTAATAAATAAATTTTTGAGACATTTCCTTCGTGTTACCTTCATGGTAACAAAGTCAAAAGTCTTGTAAATTGTAACCAGAGTCTCTTATATGGAGAGTGTGATAGTTATGTATAGATCTATATTGGGTCTGAAAAGCCCACACCAGAGCTGCTTGCAACAGCTAGACCGACATGTCTAAGGTGACAAGTGTCATTTAACGTGCGACGCGTGAACGACGTCGTATTACGAGGCCGTCTGATTCTTAGCATGGTTATAATAACTCACATGTGGTATTAACAAATCATAAGATTTACGGGTTCTACTTTTAAAGTAGCGGGTTATGTTGATTTAACTCACATGAATTACTTTATGTATGGGAAAATGCTTGTACACTTTCGTATCAAAAAGGGTTTTATGCCAATTTAAAATCACTTTTATATCTTTACGTATGGAAAAATACTTGTTTATTTTCGGTCCTGGGATTTAGGACTACCTAACTCTTATAAAGAAAATATTGGATTTTCTTTGGAAACACATTTCTATTAAAACAACATAAATGTAGAATTGTTAGACTTCAACAACAATCACTAAGTGTATATGCTAGGGTTATATAAGAATCTAGTCACAATCGACTGAGAATTTGTGGGCCCGCCTCATCTCCTGTTCATTGTTTGGTTGTGGACCTAGGGCAGACCCATTATATTCAACGGTTTATTTAACTTGAATTTTATATAATTTATATACACTGGGCGATTATAGAAGGAATCTATGGGACTTTCTAGGGTTCATTATCGCAAAACATAGAAGCATCCATTTCATACTTAATAAAGAAAAATTTGGGTTTTCTAGAAACATACTATGTCGCTTTTACAAGGAAAATGTCTTCTTTCTCAAACAAAACTCTTATGAACTCACCAACTTAATTGTTGACACTTTTTCAAAACTACTTGTATTCTTAGGAAATCAGTGATACAGTAAAACAACAACATTTTGAGGATGGGACGTTAAATCGTAAAGCAGTTCAGTTTGTCGTCATAATGTAATTGAGTTTGAAACATATAAACATACTATGATGTAACTTTTTCAATTATATTTATGATGGTTGTATTTACTTTGAGCACTATTATACTCGTTGTTGTGATACTATACATGAAGTACTCCACCCCCGGACGTTTCCGCCATCCTTGGTTTGGGGGTGTGACAGATTGGTATCATAATATTGTTTATAATGAACTAAGTATATCAAACCACATAAGATATACGAACTATAAATACAATGGGACTAAAGTCTCTGATTAAACATTTCCAAACAACTATCCTTTTAGAAATAAATAGTTTCTTGTTAAAAGTATACATGCATACATACTAAGGTCAGCATCATACTAGAACAAAACAAAAGTAGTGATTGTTGAATGGCACAAGTAGGCTTGGGGATGTATAGTCAGGTCTGGAAATGACATAGCCTGATCAACTATGTCTGACCCAAAAGTGATTAGCATATGCCCAGGAATGGTTGTGGTGTTGCAACAAGTCTAAAAACTTACCAAGAAACATTGAAAAGAATAATTTAAACATTAAAATACTATAGGAGTATTTTCTGATACTATAACTAATTTATGTGAAAACTAAAGACCCCTATTAGTAGATCTATAATGACTAAGTGCATACGTTAAGGTTATACATAATCAAAGATATTATAGAATCAGAATCTATGACTATTTCTCTACTTCTTGTTCCTTGTTTGGTTGTGGACTTAGAGTAGAGTCATTTATTCGAATGTCTATTCTATCTCATATTATGTATAATTGGTATGCACTATGTGATTATAGACGTGACTGATGAGGATCACCCCCTATAAGTAATTATAGGATTAGACGTCTATTAATTATCTCTTCTACCCCTATTCTCGCACCAGCAACGTGACGGGAGCTCAACTACCAAGTGACCCTATTCTTCGGAACCAAGAAAATGGTGGTTGGATCAAAGAGAATTTCAAAGAGAGAATTTCGAAGAGGATCCATGGTCCGACACCTCGATGAGTCGTAGATTTACAGAGATAGAGTTAGGAACAAGGTCAACACCCTCCGTGTGGCATGGATGGGGCTTCTACGACCTCAATAAAGGGGGATTTGTAGACAGGGCTCTCCTGGTCATGGTATGCCGCATCACTCACTAGAGGGTGCAAACGTGAGCATCGGTCAGCCGAAGCGTGGAGGTTGGAACTACCACCAAGATCACTACAATTTGCCTTGGTCGCTTGGACGGAGGCCATGAACATATCAGAAACCGCATCAAAACCTTCAGAAGGAAGTGACCGCAACTCGAGCCGAGATTAGAGAGTACCTGGAACGCCAAACGGCGTTGGAGAAAACGCGTGGTAAAGGCAGAACACCAAATGACAGAAGCCAGGGCAGGAGTTAGGTCGATGCATACTTTCATGCCTTCATTCTATGGCCCACGAAACATCACCCACCGCGAGTAGTGTGTACACTACTGACGAACCGATAAAGACTCAAACTACTAGAATACGTTTAAACACTACCCCTCACATGCATGAGTTTGACCCTTCAAATTTAGAGACTACACCGTTCAAGAGAGTCATGTCGGTGTCGAAAATTTTCCATACCATAGTGTATTGTGGACCTTCTATAAGGTCAAACTTTCCAAAAGTTTACGTACTAAACTATATAAATGAAATTAGCATACATTTTATTTCATTGGGAGTTTATCAAATATTTCATAACCGGGTATTACAAATGATTCGCTTATGGTGCCTCTAAGATTGCTTAATGTATACCCCCAGGTTAGGTATAATGAAGAGAAGATCGACTTACAAATAGTGAGTCCGCCTTGGGTCCTATTCCTTGTTTGGTTGTGGGCCTAGGGCAGACTCATTAAGTTTAACGGCCTATTGGACCTTAATTATACACAACTGGTATATGCCAAGTGATCTTGGGAGTGGGTCAGCCGTGGAACAAGATTACAAGATTACAAGATTTCATTCGACTCATTACTACTAAATACATAAGCTTAATTATATAGACCTTTACTATGAAATGATTTCCACTTTCGAACAACAGGGAAATGCTATACTTAAAAACTGATAATGTAGTTTTACGACGCATGACTAATAACCATTACTAAAAGACTGATACCCATTTCGTCTGAAATTCTACAACAGAAAGATGTTGCCTCATAGGTCTACTAGACGCACTGGCGGAACGCAGACAAATCAAACACCGCCCCCTCCCCAATATGATCATGTCATGTTCCAAGCTGCGGTCACAGCCGTGATGGCAGCTGCTATGTCCCAAATCAGCACTGAAGGTACTAGAAGGACAGGGAGTGGTATTAATAACTCCACTCAAGGAGAAAGCCAAGGGCGCTTGAGGGAGTGTTCCTGTAAGGACTTCACTAATGGAAAACCCGATTCTTTTAATGGAAGCAGGGGAGTCATCACACTGATCCAATGGTTCGAGAAGACCGAATCGGTCTTCGAAATTTGTGCATGCCCCAAAGCAAGCAAGGTCGAAATTGCAACTTGCACTTTCTCTGGCTGAGCCCTTACTTGGTGGAACAGCCACGTTATGTCACTGATGCTTGCAGTGGCTAACTCGTTAAGCGGGGAAGTCATAAAGACGATGATGCTAAAAGAGTACTGCCTAAGGGGCGAAGTGCAAAACCTGGAGAAAGAACTCTGGAACCTCAAAATGACAAGCTCAGACCTTACAACTTACACCGACCGATTCTTTGATCTAGTACTCCTTGTCCACGATGGTCACTCCTGAGGAAAAGAAAGTGGAATAATACCTCTGGGGATTGTCTCCCCAAATTCAAAATAGCGTGTTGGCCTCAAGACCAGCTACCTTTGACAGTGCCAAGGAGTTGGCACAATAACTCATCGACCATAAGGGCAGCCATGACACTGTAAAAACCACTCTTGAGCAAAACGGAGGGAGAAGCAACAAAAGGAAGTTCTAGAACAACAAGAAGGACCAACCAGCCCAGGACTCCACCAAGAAGCAATAGACCGTTGCTGTTCATGCTGCCACAACTCCTGCCACTCCAGCACCCATAAATCGATACGCTGGAACCCTTCCGAAATGCAACAAGTGTAACTTCCATAATACTGGGGTTTTCCGGGTGATGCATTGAAAGAATTGCAACAGGAAGGGGCACACTATCCGTTTCTGTAGGGCACCGGCACAACCCATCAACCAGGTCCCCGGTATTAGAGCCACCCCAACTTGTTACGAGTGCGGTGAAACAGGACACTTTAAGAGAGACTGTCCAAGGACAAGGAATGCTGGTGACGGTGGAATGGTGCTTATGATCACTGCAGGAGAAACTCCCCCGGAACCACCCGTGAATAGCGGTACGTGCTTCTAACCGCCACATGTAGGTGTTAAATCCTTGCTGAGACTAGTGTTGACTTAGGGTTTATCAACCACAGATCTAGAGAACATAACAAATCCAAGTAAGTCTTATCACGTATATAAAAACACAGGGTTTTTACTAGCGAATCTATGATGGCTAGTGTATACATTATGGTCATATATCATTAAGATTCTAAGGACTTAGAATGTATAATTCCGCCTTATTTCCTATTCCTTGTTTGGATGTGGGCCTAAGGCAGAGTCACTCATTCGATTGCCTTTGCAACCTTAACGATATACGACTAGTTTACACCAAGCGATTGTAAAAGAACTGGTAGGGCTTATACTACCAACTTTGTCATTAATTTTCGAAACCCTTTTAGTGCTAATACTCACGAACTACAACCTAAAATATTCATAGTGGTAATAGCGAGAATAAAACGGAGAGTATAAAGGCATGTGTAGAATATACTGTCATTCAAAAACAATAACTCTTTTAAATCGACTTAGCTCAAGTTATAATAAGAAATTCCAAGTTCTTCATTTAACATCAGGCGGATTGGTCCCCCGCGATACCAATTTCTTGTACACCAAAAAGTACCCACATCTCTTATCGAACTCTTGAATTCCCAGTCAAAATGCGAATTTCGGGACGAAATTCCCTCTAACGGGGGGATGATGTGACTACCGTTAATTTCCAGTCAAGTCAAAGTCAACTAAAGTCAACAAGTCAAACCCGTCAACTCATCTAACCCTTCTATATTAGGGTGTTCATTATGTTTCTTATTGAATAACTCGCAATCGTAATACAAAGTATCACTTTGAGTTTTCACGTGTTCAGAAATTCTAAACCCTAATCAGGGCAAGTGATGAAACTACTCGATAAAACATTATTCCTTAACCCTCGGGGGCATATGATAATCATAACAAGAATTAACGAGGTTTACAAACTTTGAATTATAGAGCCAAACACTCAAAAAGGTCACAAAAGAAGTCTCTCTCAATCTCTTGCACTCCAACTCTCCCAAATCTCTCCAAGAATGTGAAATATCTCCCAAATCTCTCCAAGAATATGAAATATCTCCCAAATCTCTCCAAGAATGTGAAATCTCTCCCAAATCTCTCCAAGAATGTGAAATCTCTCCCAAATCTCTCTCTGTATGAGAAATCTCTCCAAGAATGTGAAATCTCTCCAAAATCTCTCTTTGTATGAGAAATCTCTCCAAGTATGTCAAATATCTCCCAAATATCTCTCCGTATGAGAAATCTCTCCAAGTATGTCAAATCTCTCCCAAATCTCTTTCAAAACCTCTTTTAATTTTGTAATCATTTGGGGCGACCCGACACTTGACTTGGTGAAAAATCATTCGAAACGGGATGATACCTTAGAAAATATCCTTTTAGGACCGAAGTCCCTCTATAGGGACCAAACCCTCCCTGAGCCGAAGTCCCAAGAAGCAAGACCAGAGTCACCCTTGAGTAGCTGCAGCCACCGAACCGCAGCCATTGAACCGCAGCCATCGGAGCGGACCATATCTACTGAGGACCGAGGCTGATGAAGACCCTCAGCGCCGAACCGAACTCGGACCTAGAACACCGCATCCGAACATCACCTACGTTCCTACCTGACGAACCCGCATGCGGTACCTGCACGGACCGCAGTCCTTTCTCCTTCGAATCCACTTCAGCGACCAAGCCACTCCGGTTTTAAGGCTGCTGAGACTGGACCCTCGCCCCTGACTTCAGATTTTCCCATTTTTCACCCTGTTTTCGACTGCGACTCCGTTTTAAGCCCGTTTTTAATTATTTTAACGAGGGAATCTCACCCAAACTTATATTTTGACATATAAGACCACATATATTCATATATTAAGCATATTTTTAGGGAAATCCTTATTTAAGAGTAAAAATCTATTAAGTAAGATCTTGTGGTGGAGTGTTGACTTTGCCTTAGTGTATGACACAAGCAACCAGCCATTGTCCTTCCACCATACATGGTCATTCAAGAGTACTTTTCCACCATTTTACCAGCCACACTCTTGGAGAAAGGCCGAAAACTCCTATCTCTCCTCACTTTCCTCTCATTTCTCTCATTTCCACCAAAAAAAATCAAACACATCTTTTCTCTCAAATTCTCTCTCACAGTTTCGAGATTTCCATGGCATTTTTCAAGCTTTCCTTCTACATTTGGTAAGTATCATCACCCTTCATATGGTTATTACACTTCCTTTTTCTCAAATCATAGATTCCTTACACAAACTCCATCATATTTGTGTTAGATTCTCGAATCCTCAAGCAATCCTCCAAGTGTTCTTGAGTTGAACACATCTCTCCTTCAACATCCACCCACTGAAATCACACCTATCTTTTCATGTTTTTCTTAAGTTTTAAGGGGGGAATACAAGTTAAAACTCTAAGAACATAACTAAACTCATTTAACAGCCTTCATCAAAAACGTTTAACTCCATTCATGGACTGTTTTGGTTAACTTAAACATTTTAGTTTTGAAAACTGTATTAGGGGCAAATAGTTCAGGTTCATACCTTTAAAATTACTACCTCCACATCTTCATATGATTTTTCTACGATTTATGGTGATTTTTACAAAACAACCTATCATTTCATAAAAGAATTCGGACCAGCCCGTGAATATGAACATTTTAACACAAGTTAAAGACTTCCAAAAATCATAATAAAATTATGAATAAACTAGACACATTTTATGAACTCTCAGAATTTACGAATTGAGTTTTCGACTTCGTATGATTTTTCTATGATTTTTCTAAAACAGTACAGAAAGGTTAAAAACTAGTTAATAGCATATAACTTTCATAAAACTTCATATTATGTTGAGCAAAGTGTATAATTATAAGTTCTAAATATTGATTGTGTTTTCTTATTAGTTTATCATCATAAACTGAAATTTAGTCATTCATGATAAGATTCTTCATTCATTTAGAACACATATAAAAAGCTATAATAAGCATAGTTTATGGATTCATAGCACTAATGTATTTTCATAAAAGAGTTCTTTTACATTACAAACGTTTTGGATAAACTATAACAGATATAGTTTATGTATCATTTACATTTCAGACTTATTTACCAAAGGTTTTCAGTTCAGTTCACGTAAATCTGTTAATGAATAAATTTGTGAGACATTCCCTTCGTGTTACCTTCATGGTAACAAAGTCAAAAGTCCTGTAAATTGTAACCGGAGTCTCTTGTACGGAGAGCGTGATAATTGTATATAGATCTATATTGGGTATGACAAGCCCACACAAGAGCTGCTTGCAACAGCTAGACCGGCATGTCTGAGGTGACAAGTGTCATTTAACGTGCGACGCGTGAAGGACGTCATATTACGAGGCCGCCTGATTCTTAGCATGGTTATAATAACTCACATGTGGTATTAACAAATCATAAGATTTACGGGTTCTACTTTTAAAGTAGCGAGTTATGTCGATTTAACTCACAGGAATTACTTTAAGTATGGGAAAATACTTGTACACTTTCGTATCAAAAAGGTTTTTATGTTGATTTAAAATCACTTATATATCTTTATGTATGGAAAAATACTTGTTTATTTTCGGTCCTGGGATTTAGGACTACCTAACTCTTATAAGGAAAACATTGGATTTTCTTTGGAAACACATTTCTATTAAAACTACATAAAGCTAGAATTGTTAGACTTCAACAACAATCGCTAAGTGTATATGCTAGGGTTATATAAGAATCTAGTCACAATCGACTTAGAATTTGTGGGCCCTCCTAATCTCCTGTTCCTTGTTTGGTTGTGGACCTAGGGTAAACCCATTATATTCAACGGTTTATTTAACTTGAATTTATATAATTTATATACATTGGACGATTATAGAAGGAATCTATGGGACTTTCTAGGGTTCATTGTCGCATAACATAGAAGCATTCATTTCATACTTAATAAAGAAAATTTTGGGTTTTCTGGAAACATACTATGTCTCTTTTACAAGGAAAACGTCTTCTTTCTCAAACAAAACTCTTATGAACTCACCAACTTAATTGTTGACACTTTTTCAAAACTACTTGTATTCTCAGGATATCAGTGATATAGGAAAACAACATCATTTTGAGGATGGGACGTTAAATCGTCAAACAGTTCAGTTTGTCATCATAATATAATTGATTTTGAAACATGTAAACTTACTATGATATAACTTTTTCAATTATATTTATGATGTTTATATTTACTTTGAGCACTATTATACTCGCTGTTGTGATACTATACATGAAGTCCTCCACCCCCGGACGTTTCCTCCATCCTTGGTTTGGGGGTGTGAAAAAGAAGCTATGAACAATTTCACCAAGATGAAACTCGGAATAATTCAAACGGATAATTGGAGTGTGGCGTTTCAACAAAGTTCTAGAGATGGTATGATTGTTCAGAGGTTTTTGTTCTCTTTATCAGACAAGCATCTGTGTTGTATACACTGTCTGAACTACGTATTGGGAATAACTGAACAATGCAAAGCGAATGATGCTACAGCTAAGAAGTGCATGGAGAATTTCGTTCCTTATTTGACACAGAGGGAGAGATTGTTGGGTAATTTGTTGTGTTGTGTCAAAATTTAATATGTATGTATTTAGCCTTTATTAATCATATTGGGCCTGTCCATCTGCATTTATGTTGCTAGGGTTAGGCTATAAATACTGCATGCATGTTTTGTATTTAGGTTAATCGTTCTTTTGAATCCCTCCATTATCTTTACAGAAAAGTTCAAATCGAACTATGTTAAGGCATTGATTATTAATCGTTCAACATAACTTCGATCATTATTTTTATTGGTTGACTTACTTTACTGTTTTGAATCTATCGATCTACTATTTTATTGTTTCAACAAAGATCAATCGGATAAGGCACCCCGAAGATCTCCAATACACAATCCTGATACACTGTGAATGTAGATACCCCGTGTTCATTGGTGATAGAAACCCGCAAGGGACACTCTAACTCCCCAATAGGCATGTTAAACTTCCTACTGAATGATCGAGACACAAAGAGCCGACTTGCGCCCCAGTCGAATAACATAAGAGCCGACACATAGTTCACTTAGAACATACTTATTGGAAAGATAAAATATAAGCATTCCATAAAATATAATCAACAGAATAATAATGAAAACATATCGGCCACGACGTCTAGAGCTGCTCTGGCCTCCTTGGCAGCGAGCTGAAAAGCATGGCCCCAAGCCCTTGGGGGCTCTTCCCTCCCTGGCGCCCATGGTGATCATTAAAGTGGCTGACATCGAGGCCTACGTCGGCTTGGCGGCAAACAATGGACAGTTGACCTTCATATGGCCAACCTGATCATAGTGATAGCAAATCCTGGTACTCGGAACTGGGGCCAGCTGGTGAAAATCCCTCGTGTAGGGCCCCTCTTTGCCACATTTGTGGCATACACCAGTAGATCGACAACCACCATCATGAACCTTGGCACACTTCCCACAAGTGCGGCACCTCTGACTCCCACATCTAACATCATTGGCCTTGAATCGCTTCAGCGTAGGCTATGAATGCGATGGGTCCTGTCTTTGCTCCCTTATTTGGAGCTCCATCTCACTCTCCCACCGCCAAGCGGCCTCCTACAACTCCAACAATGATCCATAACACTGCGTGGATACAAACTATCAGATGTCTGTCTTGAGCATGCTCAAGTAATAAGTTTGCATGGATGTAACCCTAGCACTAAGTAATATGAAGAGTCATGGTGTATTAGGGTTTGCATAGATAGTCCATGGAGGTTTAACCCATGAAGCCTAAGTAATATGAAGATTCGTGGTGTATTAGGGCTTGCATGGTTGTAAACCTAGAATTTGTCACACAATAAAAGGAACTCCTTAGAGCTAAAATTGGTTGGCACATACATTCTTGGAGAGTGTGAATCGATTTTATGGTAAGAAACTTATTCTCTCAAGCCTCATTTTGCACTTGGTGTTTGTGACACATTTGAGGTGCTAAAGCTTTTGAAGGCCAAGAACTACAAGTCCTACTAAGAGGTAAGTTATCTAACTAGTTATTTTGTTCAATTGTCAAATTGTATGCTAGTTAGGATGTATTCTTTGGAAAATCAAATTCCATGTATAATTAGAGAAAACATAGATCCAAAGCATCTAGGGTTGCATGTGCACCATAAGGTTGTTACAGTGCTCAAAACCCTTCAGTGGTATCAAAGCCTAGGATTGTTTTCTATTATACTTGATGCTTACTAATTTTCCAAATTGAAAAAATCAATTTTCTGGCTTCTGACTGATGAACTCGTCGAGTCCACTAGATGACTCGACGAGTCCACTCAGTAAAAGACCATCTCGACGAGTTAGGTTCATGAACTCATCGAATTTATGGCTCTAGTTGCAGATTTTCGAGTTTTTGGCCAGAATTCGATTAGGATCATTACCACAAATTGTTTTTTGAAACATAAAATCTATTTTCTTGATATGGTAGTGATCATGCTCATCCACTTAAAAGATAATTGTCAAAATTTCAAGATTTGTATTAGTTTATATGATTAGGCTAATATCTTGTAAATTGTTGATATGAATTATCTTGACTTATGAGTTTAACTAGATCACAGATAAATTATTTGATTATTTTGTTAATTAAAAGATTGATCTAAATGCCTTTAATGGATTCCATAACTTCTCCTCAAGTTATGGAAAACGAGAAGTCTCACATTTAAAAGTCATTAAACTCATAAGTTATATAAATGAAAATTTTTGAAGAGTTTCAAAACTTGCCCTCAAGTTTTGGAATTTGTAAAGTCACACTTTTGAATACTTTAATTCCAAACCCTAGAATTTTAAAAGTTTAAAATTCAACCCTTATACTATTATAATATTAAAATTTTAATAATTATATATATGTATAAAGCAAGTCAGTCTTACTATTAGTAGGCTTCATTCACGAAGTCGATCGATAAGCGGGTATAAGGTTACTGCCTATAACATGGTGATTTAATGGGTGTCCACTTTCACCAACCGCTTCCTTGACTGGTGGAGGGTCGTTAGCCGAACGGATTGGATAGGACTTTAATTCTTGTTAAAAGTATAATGATAATTATAAAGTAACTAAATGTTTTATTAAATTCCCAATCGTAGTTACTTTAGGAAAAATGTGAAATTGATGCTAATCCATGAAATTGCACTTTGCACCTTGCCAAGTCATTAATGGAGCATGTGTGGTTAACCAGCACATTAACTTGGACTAGTAACGGTGGCAAAGGTTAGCTTGATGTTGTCATAGATCAATGGAATGTGTGTGTGTTTAACCGGCACATTGATTACGTGATAAATGACATCGAATGTACCAAGCATATTTGCATGGTTCTTCACACCTTGTTTGTGATCCTCTGTATCCCAGTCACAAACTTCAAGGCATAATCGAGATTTGAACATGCCATTGAAAATTTCAATGTATCTCAAAGGAATCTAGGAATTTCAATCCAATTAAAACTTAATAATCAATTTCGTTTTTCATGGTGGAAATTGGTAAATCGTCATTTACCTACCTTCAAATATTTTGCATTTGGATTACGGCATCCCTCTTCCAACTTGTAAAATATTGTGTAGGGTCCTAGCCTTAATATTTCATTTGTGTGTTATATTAAGGACTCTTATCAAATCTAAACTTTTTCTTTCTTTTTCGGATGTCTTCCAAAACTGCTTCTGGCTCAAGCCCTACTGGCTCTTTTTCCCAATGAACTTATGTGGGAGAGTTATCTTTGATAGTTCCAAATTTAATGATTAGATTAGGAACATCAGGATGGTTACTCGTTTCGAGGACAAGGAATATGTCTTTGATAAAGAGCTTAAGGAAATTGATGAGTCTTCTACTACTCCTGAGGAGATTGCTGAGTTTAGGACTCATGAGAAGGATGCCACCAAGGTGTCTTGTATCATGTTGGCCACTATGACAACTGAACTCCAAAAGTCCTATGAGGACTTCTACCCTTTTGAGATGCACCAAGACCTGATGGAAATATACCATCAGAGTGCTCATCAAGAGAGGTATGAAATCATCGCCTCCATGATAACAACAAAGATGAAGGATGGAGAACCCATCACGGCCCACTTGCAGAAAATGCAAAGGTTTGTGGACCACTTGATGAAGTTAAATGTGAACATCGATGAAGAGTTGGCCATCAATATCATTCTACTCCTACTGCTACTACCCCTATCTTAGCAATTGGACATGGTAAATGGAAGAAAAGGAAGGCTCCCTCTAAGAGCCGAAAGGGAAAGTCTCTTGATGGATCTTCTTCCAGTGGGACCAAGGCTGGTTTTGCAAATCCATTTACCAACCCAAAAGAAGAAGAGTGTTTCTACTATCATGATAAAGGGAACTAGAAGCGAAGCTGCCCCAAATACTTGTCGGATGTCAAGGATGGGAGGTTAAAGCCATTCGTTCAGGTATTTATACTATTCTATCTAATAACTCATTACATTCTAGTTCTTGGGTCCTTGATACAGGTTGTGGATTTTACATTTGTTCTGATTTGCAGGGACTAAAAAGAAGTAAGGATGTGGAGCACAGGAAAATGAACTTGATCATGGGGAATAGGAAGGTTTCACCTATCACCAAGATTAGAGTTTATTCTTTATTTCTTAGTAGTGGGTTAGAATTAGAATTGAATAATTGTTGCTACTCGTTCTGATATGGCGAGAAAAATTATTTCCATTCATGGTTTGCACAAACAAGGTTTTAGTTTTTCATTTGAGAATGAAATTGGTGCTATTAATATTTTTTTATAATGGTGTTTGTTATTTTAAAGCATTTCCTTGTAATGGTGTATATGAAGTTGTGATGGTTGTAGACAACTTAGGAAATAATGTGTTGCACATTGATTATTCCAATATTTTGGATAAGGCATGCTTGTGGTAGTGTCTTCTAGGACATCTCAGCAAGAAGTGCATATTCCAACTCCAAAAGGCTGGAATCTAGGAGTCATTCGACTTAAGGTCGGATGCCACTTGCGAATCTTGTTTGCTTGGAAAGATGATCAAGTCACCCTTCAATGGTACTTGTGAAAGGGGTGAAGGTTTGTTGGATCTCATACATACCGATGTGACCATTTAGAACCGCCACAAGGCATGCTAACCGCTTCTATGTGACTTTTATTGATGATTACAACAGATATGGCTATATCTACTTAATCAAACATAAGTCAGAAACCTTTGAAAGATTCAAAGAGTTTAAACAAGAAATGGAGAATCAACTGGGAAGGAAGATAAAGATGTTCTGATCCGATCGGGATGGTGAGTATCTTAGTATCGAGTTCCAAGACTATCTTAAGGATTGTGGGATTGTTTAACAATTGACACCACTTATGACACCACAGCTTAATGGTATGGCTGAGAGGCGCAATCGAACCTTGTTCGATATGGTTCGTTCCATGATGATTCGAGCTTCATTACCTATCTCATTCTATGGGTATGCCTTAGAGACTGCCACCCATATCCTTAATCTAGTCCCAACTAACAAGGTTGCCAAAACACCTCAGGAGATGTAAATAGGGAAGGTTCCCTCGTTATCACACATCAAGGTTTGGGGTTGCGAGGCTTTCGTGAGACGCGAGACTCACGACAAGCTCAAACCTCATAGTGAGCGGTTTATTTTCATCGGCTACCCACAGAAATCCTTTGGATATCTCTTCTACAAATCGAGTGACAATGTTGTCTTCGTTGTGAGGAGAGGAGTATTTCGTGAGAGAGAACTCATAGGTCAAGGAGACAGTGGGAGGAAAATTGACCTTAAAGAGCTTCAAGAGTCAAGTGGTTAAGGAACCTCAAACACTAGCAATCAACCTAAGGAGGAAACTCCTGTTGAAGTGGTTGACGAATCCGTACCTCTGAGGCGCTCCATTAGAGTTAGTGTTCCAACTATGTTATATGGTTTCCCTATAACATCTGAGGGTGATACATTTATCAGTGATAGCACACTGGTAAATTTGGATGAACCTAACAATTACAAGGAAGCCATGGCAGGCCCCGAGTCTGCGAAGTGGAAAGAGGCTATAGACAGCGATATTCATTCCATATATGACAATCAAGTTTGGAACTTAGTTGACAATATACCATGTCGTAAGAAAATCGGGTGCAAATGGATCTTTAAGAAAAATGGGAAAGTACACACATATAAGGCGTGACTGGTTGCGAAGGGCTTTACTTACAGTCATTGAGTAGATTATGATGAGACCTTCTCACCAGTAGCGAAGATTAAATCTATAAGGGTTATGCTAGCCTTAGCTGCATTTCATGACTATGAAATATGGCAAATGGATGTCAAAACCGCTTTCATTAATGGGGAGTTGGCTGAAGATGTTTGCTTGAGTCAGCCAAAGGGTTTTTTCAATGCAAATTACCCTAATAGAGTGTGTAAGATTAAGAAATCCATTTATGGATTGAAACAAGCATTTCGTAGATGGAATCTTTGTTTCAATGAGAAAGTCGAAGAGTTTAGATTTTCAAGAAGCGAGGATGAGTCATGTGTGTATTTCAAGGCTAGTGGGAGTACATTTAGCTTTCATGTGTTGTATGTGGATGACATACTACTCATAGGAAATGACATTCCAACCTTGCATGAGGTTAAGTCCTGGATTGGGAAGTGTTTCGCTATGAAGGACCTTGGAGAAGCTGCTTACATCCTAGGGATAAGGATATTGAGAAACATGAGTAAAAGACTAATTGGACTTAGTCAAAGTACCTACTTGGACAAAGTGTTGAAACAGCTCAGCATAGAGAATTCAAAGAAAGGTGAATTACCCATCCAAGGCAATACCAAACTGAGTAAGACTCAGAGTCCAAGTACAGAGGCTGAGATAGCTGAGATGAGTCGACTATCATATGCTTCCGTAGTTGGCTCGATCAGATATGTTATGAATTGTACTCGCACTGATGTGGCCTTTGCTTTGAGCATGGTCAGCAGATATCAAGGGAATCCTTGTAAAGCTCACTGGACTGCAGTAAAAAATATTCTTAAGTACCTACGCAGGACTAAGGATTGGTTCCTTACTCTTGGTGGGAGTGATGACTTAAGAGTCACAGGGTATAGTGACGCCAGCTTTAAGACTGACAGAGATAATTTCCGCTCTCAGTCAGACTGGGTTTTTACCCTGAATGGAGGAACGATAACATGGAAAAGTTCCAAACAGGAGACTATAGTTGATTCAACGTGCGAATCTGAGTACATAACAGCAAGCAAAGCATCGAAGGAGGCGGTATGGCTGAAGAACTTCATCAGAGACCTTGGAGTTGTACCACCTATAAAGGATCCTATGGAGATTTTCTGTGAAAATGAGGGTGTGGTTGTCTTAACCAAGGAACCAAGGGATCATGGCAGATGCAATCACATCGACAGGAAATATCACTTCATAAGACAACGAGTGGAAGAAGGACTCCTCGTGGTAAAGAGGGTATCATCAGATGAGAACCCAGCAAATCCCCTCACGAAGGGACAGAGTAAGGTTAAGCATTTTCAGCATGCGAGGAGCATTGGGCTGAAGGATGATATCAGTTTTAATGATTAGATAGCTATTTTGAAACTTGTAATAGATAAAATTTAATTGACATTTGATGATTAAATAAAAGGTGTCTTATTTATGAGTAAAGTTACTATCTTGTGTCAATTGTTTACTATTGTTTCATTTTGCATGTTTTGACTTCCAGAATTATGATATTATTCAAACTGTCCATAGTCGATCATACTTTGGAAGTAGGTATTGAGGCAAGACTGTCATGAATTTGTCTTGTAGATTTTCTGATGTGTTTTAGACATAGCAAGAGATTGCTACAACATTCATGAGTGCTCATAAGGTCTGACTATTGGATTAAACCCACACTCACTTGAATCACTTCATGGAATTTATCTCGAGTGATCGTGAGACGATAATATCATATAAGTCTTCAAACGAAGATATATGAGTTATTGACTATGAGTTGGTGGTACATTGACAGTGAGAAAACACATCAGCAACTTGATGTTATAAAACGCACTATTGTGTATGATTTGATGAATAGTTAGTACAAGCATATAATGTCGAAGTTTATCTGTTCCTTTTAATTCTTAGAGGATTAAAAGTGATATCTTGGGCCCCTCGATGATTTTGTTTTGACTTATGTGTCGGGCCCGATCGAGACTAAATTGTTGTGTTCAATTAAGTTCTCTGTCAAAATAATCGGAAATCTAGAAAGAAACTGTTAGACAATAAGTATGACATTGTTCCATGTAATTGTCTGGCCGATATCTTGAAGAACAGAGGATTATATGATCCCTTATCTAAAGCACGCGTCACTGACTGGGTTAGAGTTCGACAGCGGCTTTTAAAACCTATGATTGCTAGTTGGTTTTAAGGCGTACTTGCAGTTATAGTTATTAGACTTATCTAAGTGGGACACTGTTGGATTTGGTGTCTATGCCCATAACAATAATTGGTATGTACTTGACGTGAGAGTAGCATGGTCCTTTTGGGTTGGCTTCCCCAATGCAACTTGATAGGATGGACTTTTGAGAATAAGTTTATTAGTTATATGTTAATATATTTCAAGTATAATATATTAATATGAAATCATATTATTTAATTAGTATTGATCAAGAATTAATTTAGTGATCAAAAGAGACTAATTAAATATATGGGACTGGTTTCGTAAATCAATGATTCTTATAGTGTGGGCCAATGATCCATGGTTATTTGGGATGGGCTAAACCAACATGGATAGTCCATGGAGCCTAAGTAATATGAAGAGTCATGGTGTATGAGGGTTAGCATGGATGTAACCCTAGCGCTTGTCACACTATAAAAGGAACTCCCTAGAGCAAAAATCGGTTTCCACATACATTCTTAGAGAGTGTGAATCAATTTTGTGATAATCAACTTATTCTCTCAAGCCTCCTTTTGCTAGAAGAGGAGTTTTTTGGCTATTTTTTCTATACACTGAGTGAAAATGTTGTCTTCGTTTCTAGAAGAGGAGTTTTCCAAGAAAGAGAATTGATAAGCCAAGAGGACAGTGGGAGGCAAATTGATCTTGAAGAGATTCAAAAGCAAACAGATGAAGGAACCTCTAACACTAGCACTTAACCCGAGGAGGAAACTCCTGTTAAGCCCGTTGACAAGTCCTTACCACTAAGACGTTCTAATAGGGTTAGTGTTCAAACCCAGTTTTATGGTTTTCATATTACTAGTGAAGGGGGTACGTTTATTAGTGATGAAACACTAATGAATTTGGATGAACCTAGCAGCTACAAGGAAGCCATGGCAGGCCCAGAGTCTGCTAAATGGAAAGATGCAATGGACAGCAAGATTCAGTCCATGTACAACAACCAAGTTTGGAATTTGGTGGATAATGTACCGGGTCGTAAGACAGCCGGGTGCAAGTGGATCTTCAAGAAGAAGACGGACATGGATGGGAAAGTGCACACTTATAAACCACGATTGGTTGTGAAGGGCTTTACTCAAACTCCCGGAGTTTACTATGATGAGACCTTCTCACCAGTTGCGAAGATAAAGTCTATTAGGGTAATGCTCGCAATAGCTGCGTTTCATGATTATGAAATATGGCAGATGGACGTGAAAACCACTTTCCTTAATGGAAAGTTGGCTGATGATATTTACATGAATCAGCCATAGGGTTTTGTCGATGCGAAGCATCCAAATAGAGTGTGCAAGCTTGAGAAATCCATTTATGGATTGAAACAAGAGTCTCGCAGATGGAATCTTTGTTTTGACGAGAAAGTTAAAGAGTTTGGCTTTCTACAAAGCGAAAATGAATCTTGTGTATATGTCAAAGCCAGTGGGAGTATAGTGAGCTTCCTCGTATTGTATTTCGATGACATACTGCTCATAGGAAACGACGTCCCAACCTTGCAGGAGGTCGAGTCCTGGCTTGGGAAATGTTTCGCTATGAAGGACCTCGGAGAGGCTGCTTATAATTTGGGAATAAGGATAGTGAGAAACAGGGAAAAGAGACTGATAGGACTCAGTCAGGATACATACTTGGATAAGGTACTAAAGCGTTTTAGTATGGAAATTTCCAAGAAAGGGGAGTCGCCAATCCAAAGCAATACCAAACTGAGTAAGACTCAGAGCCCGAGTACAGAGGCAGAGAGAGCTGATATGAGCCGAGTACCTTATGCTTCCGCAGTAGGATCTATCATGTACGTTATAACTTGTACTCGCCCTAATGCGGCCTTCGCTTTGAGCATGGTCAGCAGATATCAAGGGAACCCTGGTAGAGCTCATTGGATTGCAGTTAAGAATATTCTTAAGTACCTACGAAGGACCAAGGAATGGTTTCTAGTCCTTGGTGGGAGTGATGACTTAAGGGTACGAGGGTATAGTGACGCTAGTTTTCAGACAGATCGGGATAATTACCGATCGCAGTCGGGCTGGGTCTTTACCCTAAATGGAGGAGCAGTGACTTGGAAACGTTCCAAGCAGGAGACCGTAGCTGATTCAACGTGCGAATCAGAGTACATTGCGGCGAGCGAAGTGTCAAAGGAGGCTATATGGTTGAAGAACTTCATTGCATACCTTGGAGTTATGCCATCCATAAAGGAGCCAATGGAAATTTTCTGTGATAATGAAGGAGTGGTTGCCTTAACCAAGGAACCAAGAGATCATGGTAGATCTCAACATATCGACAGAAAATACCACTTTATCAGACATCGGGGAGAGGAGGGACTCCTCGTTGTGAAAAGGGTATCATTAGAAGAAAACCCAACAGATCCTCTTACAAAGGGACTGAGTAGGGTCAAACACTTGCAGCATGCTAGGAGCATTGGGCTGAAGGATGATATAAGTTTGCATTAGATAGGAAACGTGTAATAGATAATTTGTACTTGACATTTGATGAATAAATAAAGTTGTGTTATTTATGAGTAAAGCTACTATCTTTTGTTGGTTATTTATCTATTGTTTCAATTTTGCATGTTTTGACTTCCTGAATGATAGGATTCTTCGAACAATCCACAATCGTTCATATTTTGGAAGTAGATGTGAATGAAGACTGTCATGAATTGTTTGTAGATTGTCTAAAAAGTTTTGGGCATAGCAAAGGTTTGCTGCAAAGTACATGAGTGCTTATGAATATGATTTGAGCATTGGAACAAACCCGCGTTTGCTGGTATCACTTTGTGGTGTTTTACCTTAAGTGATCGCAAAGTGAAAATATCATATAGTCTTAAAACTTAGAGATATGGTTGTTGTTTGCTAGTTGGTTATGCATTGATGATGTGTAAACGCATTAGTAAATTGATGTTATAAAACACATTGTTGTGCATGATTTAATTGGTAAATAATAGATGCATATGAGTCGAAGTTAATATGTTCCAATATTCTATGAGAATAAAGGTGATATCTTGGCCACTTGATGATTTGGTTTGACTTATGTGTCGGGCCCGGTCAGAATGAAGTTGATGAGTTCAACTAAATTCTATGTCAAACAAATCAGAGATCGAGGAACAAATGTTGGACAATAAGCATTGTCAGCATGATATCTAGAACAGAGGATTATACGATCCCTTATCTAAAGGACAAGTTGTTGATCAGAGTTGACGGCGACGTATAAGAGTTATGATTGCTAATTGGATCCTGAAGTCATATGTGAGATATATTTACTAGGCTTATCCAAGTGGGAGACTGTTGGATTAGTGTCTAAGCCCGTAACTATATTTGGTATGTACTTCACCCAATTGTTCATGGTCCTTTTGGGTTGCCTTCACCAAAGCAACTTGACAAGGTAATTTATGGACAGATAGAGAATATTATGGTTTATTAATATATTATAAGAATAATATATTAAAGGAGAAATCATATTTATTTAATTAGCATTGGTCATAAATTACTTAGGAATTAATTTTGTGACTAAAAAAGATTAATTAAATAAAGGGGCATAAACTGTCAAATGTATGATAGTTGAGTTTTGGGCTGGGAAACCTAATGGAATAAAGGGGGAACGAAATTATGATGGGGATCCATCATATTTTCGTCCAAGGCCTTATTCCAGAAGGTTCCTTGGGCTGCTTGGTGGCTAAGTTGTCCATTAGGGTTTAGACTGAAACCCTAGGAGCCTACAGTATAAATATGACCCTTAGGCTATGAAAATCAGCTACACTTGATTCCAAGAGATCCCTAGGGCCGATTTTAGCATCTCTCACCCTCTCTCATATTGCCTTCTTGCTTGTGGGGTTTGTGAACCACTAGAGGAGTTACAACTGTGACTCTAAGCTCAAGACCAAGAAGACTTCAAGGATTTCAAGCAATTTGAAAGAGGTAAACACTTAGATCTATTCTTATGATGTTGATTTCGAATTATATGTGTTAGATCTAGGGTTGCAAGTCTTGGATTCAAAGCATGTACAATAGATAAACCTAGATCCAAGCATTAGGGTTTGTATGAGAACATAGGATTGTTCTTATTCATAAAACCCATCAGATCGTATGTAGTCACGTAGGATATACTGAGGACTCTTGATATAGGCTTTCTTGCATGTTACTTATTTAGTTGTGGCTCTAGATTTGGATCATCTGCCCGCATGTCTATCTCACTTCTGGGTACATATGGTTATGCATTCCTTGGATTGTGTATGGGACGTTGTTGTGCTGTAGTGATCTACTAGATTTATATACAAAGATCCTTGTAGGATAGGATGCAACGGTAGCGGTATGTTGGTTAGAATACCAGTAGGTTGGTTATCGCCTAGTGGAGTGCTCTAAGGGTTGTAGGTAGTCATGTGGGATAGCCTGAGAACTTTTGATCTAGGCTTTTTTGCTTGTTTCTTGTTTGGTTGTGGCTCTGGAATAAGATCATATGTTTGGGTGGCTATCTCACATCTAATTACTTATGGTTATGTATTTCATAGAGGTTAGTTAGTAGTAGAGCAGTATGATATGAGAGGACTAATAGGCGGTAGGGAGTTGTATGATTGATAATTGCTTGTATTATGCGCCTATTTGATCATTGAGTTTTTATATGTCGACATATGGTGGAGGATGAGGTTGAGGTGGTCCTACTATCTGTTGTAGGTGAAGATACCTGGTGCGTCGTAAGTCGTAGGCACGAAGGCTCGAGAAGATTGGTTGGGTTTAGGCGGCACACCAACAAACATGGGGTATTCTAGTCTGATGACTGATTAGACCGTTGCATGTTAGCATTCCAGTCTGATGACTGATTGGGCTACGGTATTCCAATCCAATCATTGTGGGCCCGTTTTTCATGCTAATATGTTTGTTATATGAAGTATTTTGGGGGAAACTAACTAAGCTTTATGCTCATCTAATTGTTTATGTTCTTAGGTTAATTCGATGATCTTGGGAAGGTGAAGACATGATTGTACACACTCATCAGCAGCATTGAGGATTCCACATTTCTTATATTACTAAAAAAATTATAAATGTATTTTGGAATAAACGTTACACTCCGGAATGTATAAAGCTCATCTTGATACTCCTTTTGTTAGATCTAATTAGCTCATGGGTTTTTATTCTTTTTGTCCCTTAACCTTGGTCTTTATAAGTATGAGCTACTCTAGATCTTATGAGTATTATTTCCAGTCATTTATGAGCTTACATAATCACAAAAATCGGATCTTGGTCACTCTCATCCATCCATGCACGACTTCTTGAGCATTAGAGTGTGTTTTGGATTTAGGGTTTGGTTTAGTGCCCTTTTAAGCCATGCAAAGGTGTAAAGTCGGAGACTTTATCACTTCGGATGCTTATTAGGTGCAAATCTAAGAATTAGATGGTTGGTCTTTAGGCATTAAGAGCTTATTCTTAAGTTGGAAAAACTACGTGCTACATAGGGCGTAATTTTGGCTACGCTCAGCGTAGCCTGAAGTGTCCCCGATTTCATCTTAGGCTCTACGTTGGGCGTAGAGCATGGGGTATGCTAGGCGTAGCATGAGAAAAGGGGATTTTGGACAAATTGGATTATTGGTAAAGTGGAGTGGGTTCTAGACTTGGAAGGGTAAATGGTCTTTTACCACAAAGAAGGAATGATTATAAGTTAAGGCTTTTGAGTGGGAATTATTTCCTTAATTTCTAATTAGGGTCTTGTTGTATATTGATTAGTGTGGGGAGCTCTAGTATCGGCAACTCGAGTGTGAGATTTGTCTGTCTTCAGATTGAGGTGAGTCTTTTCATTATAGTGTATCGGATGGTAGATGTCTTTGTGACTCTTGCATGTATATGTTGGGTTGGGCCCGTTTATTATATGTTGGGATGGGCCCATTTATTATATGATTAGGCTGGGCCCGTTTCCATGATTGGTCTAGGCCTACTTACTATATGATTGGGTTGGGCCCATTTGCATGATTAGGTTTTCGGATGGGCCCATTTGTATGCACGTTGGACAGGGCCCATTTACATGTTGGGTTGTGCCTATTATTTGGTTTGTGGTATATTGGGGAACTCAATAAGCTTTATGCTTATGGTTTATGGTTTTAACATTTTCAGGTACTTCCAGTTCCAAAGGGAAGAGCCTGACTTGATTGTACATCATCCCGTTTAGATGTTTCCACATCGATGACTATTATTTTTATTTTGATGATTGCGATTCATTTTTACTATGATTGATTGAAAAAACTTGATCTATGAGTTGATGACTTTAAAAATGAAAACCTTTTATTATTATATTTGGGATGTAACACATTGAAACAAAATTGTAAATGTAATGACATAATTAAGAAAAAAAACTCAGTGTCAAAATCGAAACTTTGTGGTTATATAATGACTTTCTTGAAATTTGAAACTCGATGTCAAAATCAAAATTTTGGTAAACTTAGTGACTTTATTGCAATTCTTGAAACATGGTTACCGCGAAAATAAAGAGAACCGGTCATTTGGTTGATATTACAACAAAATTATAAATGTAGTGACATAATTGAGAAAAAGAATAGCTCGGTGTCAAAAATCAAAATTTTGTGGTAATAGAGTGACTTTCTTGCAATATTCTCTTTATATTTTTTTCAAAAAGCTATATTTTTTTTAATATTTCTATACAAATAAAGACTAGTTTCAGCTAATTTTATTAATTATGTATTTATATCCTTAGTTATTGTCATTGGAACTTTATTGTTTTGATTATGAATTACAACAAGCATCTTTTTATTATAAACATTGTTATGAAAACCGGACCAGACCGTCCGGTTCGACCAGTCCAACTAGGAATCGATACTGATTCCAGTTCTTTAGCGTCTTAAAACCGTTTGTGCATCAAACCGTAAAAAACCGACGATTTTATGTGAACATCGGTCAGACTATACCGGGTAAACGGCTTCAGAACCAGTTGTTTTTTTTATTTTCTTAAAATCCATCGGACAAATGAAGTTCATTCCCGAATTCTCCCAATCGTTGAATCGCAAACATTAGACACACACCCAAAGTTCCAAATTCATAACCTAATGTCGACTAATTCCATTCGCTTTTGATTTCCAGTTCTACGATCATAGCTCTCCATCGTTTCCTTCGTCCTGCCTCTTGATTGTTGATCTGTGATCACTCCATTCTTGAAAGAAAGTTAAAACCAGTGGCTTCAATTTCTACTACACCACCGACGAGTCCACACTCTACACTTCCACAATCCCCAGGTAATGATTCTATGATTTTGTTATATCATTGTTTCTTACTTTATTACCCTTTTTAGTATAGATATTAGAAGCTTGATTTTATGGTTAGTTGTTTTGGAGTATGACAAAGGTTATCACTTGTTTTGAATGTTAGATTATTAGTATCAGATTGTCGTTGATGTGTTTCTTAATGTCAGTATCAAGATATCAGTTTGTCATTCCATTTTTGATTTATGAAAATAGTGTGTGTTTGTGTTTTAGATTACGAGTACTCCTGAAAACAGTTTGTGAACTAATCGAACTTTTTATTTCTGAAAACAGTTTGTTCACTTATCGGATTTTTGATTTCTGATAACAGTTTGTGCACTTATTATATTTTTGATTTCTGAAAATAATTTGTGCACTTATTAGATTTTTCATTTTTGATTTCTGAAAGCAGTTTGTGAACTCACCATATTTTTTATTAGATTGTGATATGCTATAACATTGGTTGTTTGTGCATGTGTTATAGATTATGAGTACCGTTGGTTCAAGTTCCAATCTATCTAATCCTTCTGAAGCATAGTCGAATTATGTCCCTTCTGGTTCACAAACCTGTACTCAACCAAATCTTCGATTAAAAAAATGGATCCTTCTTGGAGGTATATTACTGAACTACGATATGGAGCCGGAAAAAAGTCATATTTTTATACCTTTTATGAAAAAACGTACAATGGTTGAGGTAGCAATAGAATGAAACAACACCTTGCTTCATTGCCAGGTAGTATTTCAACATGTCTGAGTTGTCCCAGAGATATAAAGTTTCTCATAAAAATTTAAGTTCATTGGATGAAAATACCCAAAACGCAAAAGAGAAACATGTCGTTGTGCTCGGTGATAGTTCGAGTATGAATGTACATAACCTGTATGGTTTTTTTGATGATGATGATAAGGTTCAAGTACTCACCCAACAAATAACTCAAAAAAATGGAAAAAGAAAAGCTCATCCTACCTCCAAACACAAATCGTGCCAATTTTTTTCAAACGAGTATTGCATGTTCCTTCACAACCATTGATTAAAAGCAGCATTGCAAAGTAAGGAAAGATGGCATGATACAAATTTAGCTCTTGTTATGTGGTTTTATGAGTCTTGCATACCTATGAATGTCGTGAATTCTCCCTTTTTTCAAATAGCAACGAGCAAAGTTGCTAGTATGGGTCATGGATACAAAGGACCTTCATATCATGTTATGTATGTTACGTTGCTGAAAGATCCGAAACAGTCTGTACAACTTATAGTTGATTCGTATAGACATTACTAGGCAGAAAATGGTTGTACAATTATGGGTGATGGGTAGCGGGATACAAGAAAAAGACCCCTTATCAATTTTATGGTGTATTGTGAAAAGGGATTTCCTTCATTGAACCAGTTGATGTATTGGATATTGAGAGTAATGCGCAAACATTATGCAACTTATTTAGTGAGATTGTTGAGATTGTTGGTCGTTAGAATGTAGTTCATTTAGTCACTGATAATACTGCAAACTGTAAGCTTGCAGGAAGATTGTTATGTGAGAAATATCCGTCTATTGTTTGGTCTCATTGTGTAGCTCACTGTATGAACTTGATTATGAAGGAAATGTCGAAGAAGCCTCAAGTCGATGATTTTGTTACAATTGCATTGAGGGTTACAATTTTTGTTTATAACCACAAATGGCCATTAAATTGGTTAAGAAAAAAACTAGGTTGGACATATGTTGAGACTTTTACAGATTTGTAATTCTGATGAGAAGCCGGCTTTAGGTATAACTTTTTTTTATATTCTTTAATGATGTTTACAAATATATTATCATTTTAATTATTTTCAATGATGTTTTCTTTTTCTTATTTAAGGTTATGTATACGAAGGGAAGTATAGGGAAAAAATGAATTAACCAACTTTTTTGCAACAACAGAGACTTGTACACCCGTATGCTAACAACATTAAAAATCGTTGTGATAAGATGTTGGATAGGAGTCTTCATGGTGATGCTTATTGGTTGAATCCACTCTTTCAATATGATCAAAAATGATTATGTAAGAAACCAGAGGTGGTTGCGAGGGTTATGGATATGATTGAGCGTTATAGTAGTGTTGGTATTGTCAATGGTCTAACTCGCATAGACACACTAAAGTTGTTTCGTGAGCATGAATGTAGTTTTGGTAGAACATTTGTTTTCGCTTCTCGTAATACTACTCGTCCAAGTAACATTTTTTCAAATTTTTATTCATGGTGAATTATAGCAAAAGGATCATTATATTATTTTGTTATTTTCCATTAGATGAATGGAGAAAATTACATGGTGGAGATGCTCCGATTTTTCAAAAATATGAAATTCGAATTTTAAGCCAAACTGCTTCATCTTCCTGGTGTAAGCGGAATTGGAGTGTATTTAAGAGAATCTGCACTAAAAGAAGGAATAAGTTAGAGCATTAAAGGCTTAAAGACATTATTTATGTTCATTATAATTTGTGTCTACAAAATAGGTAACTTATACCTTCAAATTTTTTTTCTCTTTCTTTACTTATGTTTAAAAGTATATTAATATTCTTTTCTAAGCTCAAGGATTACAAAAAGTCTTATGATCCAGTCAGTTATGCAAGCATTGATAAAATCGAGTTTGGGTCGTTGATGAATTACCAGAAGGTGAACTCACTTATACCGAATCGGAGAATATGGTTAAAGAAGAGCCACTTAACTACAATGAATCAACAATGTTTGAATCCCAAGTTTATCAAGGTTAGTATTTTATATTATTCTATAAATATTATTGTTATTCTTTCATCTGATTTTAAGTTTTGCTAAAATTGAATTTCTGTTTGATATTAAAGATGATGAAGAATAGAATGATGGAGTTCTCTTAAAAGAAATTGATATGAATTCCTTTAGATGAAGATTACAATGTGATTGAAGTTTGGATTTTGATACATTTCTTGGTATTTTAATAGTATTTTGTATGTTTGATATTTTTACTTAATGTCAAGACATGTTTATTTGTATTTTGTTTTGTACGTTTTATTTTTGTATTTTTTTGAATTTTTTTTAATTTAATATACAATAATACAATACTAATGTAACAATGAGGTCATCCGGTTTTTTGGACCAGACCGACCGGTTGAACCATCGAACAGGTATGGTAGCCGGTTTGATGTTCGGTCTGGTTTCAAAACCTTGATTAGAAAAACATTTTGAAATTTTAATTAATATAGGAATGTTTTTATTAGTTACACTTTGGGGTGTGGTGTCGTGTTTACCATAGCCCAAGTCATCAAAAAGTGTAGGTTGCATTTAGTTACAGTAAAACAGTTTTCATTTTCTGTTTTTCGTTTTTCGTTTTCCCTTTTCAGTTTTTGTTTTCCGATTTCATTTTTCATTGAAAAATTTAGAAAACGTGTTTAATTAAAACTTATTCATTTTTCATTTTTAGTTTTAGAAAATTAAAAAACGTGTTTAGATGTGTATTTTTCTATCGGTTTTCAATTTTAGAAAACGATAATGATGGTAGGATAGGGGTGGGGGCGGCGCGGCAGCGGGTCGGCGGCGGTGGTGGTGATGACATGCGGTGGTGATGGCGGCATAATTTATGGCAATGATGGTGATGGTAGCAGTGGTGGTAGTTCTGGTGATGGGGTAGTGGTGGTTAAGGATGTCAAAAAGTCTCGTGTGACCCCGTCCCGTTTGGGGGAAATTTTTAAAAAATATCGGGGGTGGGGACGGGGGCGGGGGCAAGGTTAACCCCCGGTTTTATTTCAGGGGCGAGGGTAGGGGTAGGCATTCCCGTCCCGAAACCCCCATGGGGACCCCGTTAATAAATTGCATATATTAATTATATAAATATAATAAAGAATACCATGATTTCGAGCTTCCCAAATTCATCAAAAACATGTTTTTAAGTTGTTAGTATAATGTTTTTTAGATGTCATAACGTTTTTATTTTTAACATATAAAATTTTGTTATAAATAATTATTTGTTACTTAAAAAACAAACTTCTTTTAGCCTAAATAAAACCTTCTTTTAGCAAAAAAAAAAAAAAAACAAAAAAAACAAAAAAACAAAAAAACAAAATCTATCTGGAACGGGGGAACGGGGGCGGGGGTGGGGTAATAAAGGGGATTCGGGGGCAGGGGCGAGGACGGGGGAACGGGGAAATTTCGGGGGCGGGGGCGGGGGATGCACTCCCCGTCTCGTTTGCCCCCGTTGACATCCCTAGTGGTGGTGGTGATGGTGATGGTAGGTCGATGATTATGGTAGTGGTGTTGAGTGGGTGTGTCTGTGTGTGTTTGTGGGTGTGGGTGTGGGTGTGGTGGGTATTGGGTGTGTGTGTATGGGGGTGGGGGGTGTGTGTATATGGATGTGTGTGTTTGGGGGGAGGAGGGATTGGGATGGTGTGTGTTTGTAGTTGTGTGTGTGTGTGTGTTTGTGGGGGGTAGGGGTCGGTTTGTAGGTTTGTGTGTGTGTGTGTGTGTGTTTGTGGGGGTGAAGGAGAGGGTAGGTATGTGTTTGTGTATGTGGGTGGGTGGATGTGGGTGTGTGTGTGTTCGTAGGGATGGGGGGTGGGGTGGGGTAGATATGTAACTACCTACACATAATTCGCATATGTGTGAGTATTTGAAAATAATAAATTCTCATAACATATAACATTCAATATGTATAGGTAATACCTTATAGTAACCTTTTATTTGGGAGTAAATTTTCCCTCCGAGATTTGTGATTTACGTAATGTAAATTTACACACATGTTGAACTTTTTCTTTATGTGTAGGTAATATACCTACATATAAATATAAATTAATTGGATGTGTCCATGATTCATTTCGTTTTACCAACACATAATATTACTTTAGATATGTGTTGATAACTTAACTAAATTAAATAACAATAATATTTGATATTGTATAAATAATGTGGCAGAGTAAATACCCTCACATGTAAAAAACTTCAATATATATGTGGGTAATTTTTAAAATTTTATGTATACATATTATTATATAATATACTAATTGTAAACTCTCTTGGTGAAAAAGAGTTGTTTCCTATAGGTGGGTTTTTTTTTCTTTTATTTATTTATTAAATTTGTTTTGTTTTTTTTATTGTTGGCACTACTACGTGTTATATCTTTTTAGAAACTCATCGCCCATTTATATTATCTAGATGCTTCCCACCGCCTCTTCAATTCCGACCGGCTCTCCAAAACCCTCCGTCAATATGTGTGGATAATACGTAAATATTACATACTGATAAGTCTCGTTAGCGAAAATGTTATTTCTGGAACCACCACCACCTCGACCACCCCCACTTCTGCCACCTCAACCACCATTGGCACCACCTCCGCCACCACTAGTACCATCTCTGCCCCTCGTCACTACTAACATCATCAACACCCCTTATGCCACTTGTGTCACCACCACCATCACCACCGTCACCGCCTCTTTTGCCACCACGACTACCACCTCTACCACATATGCAACCTCCGCAACCACCACTATCATTACTCGAGATCATAAGGTGGGGATGGTATTCCTCCGTGTCATTGTGACAAACCACAGAACAAACCATCAAATCTTATCTGTCACATAATATAAAATTATTAAAAAAATTAAAAATAAATAAAATAAAATAATAAAAAAGGCATTGCCTTGTTTCCTCTGGCTAAGTCAAAATTGTGTCTCCGGGTCTCCTCTTCAAAACTTTGAGACTGACCCAACTTTCGAGAACGTTTGTTTCTATTTTAGGAAAGTATTTTGGGTTCCCCACAAAGGTTCACGTGAATCACACATGTCCGCGTTTACACATCCGTCAAAGCTAGGAGAATTTTTTTATAAAATTGAATTTTCAAAAGAAATTAAATTCTTTTTGATATATTTGGTTAGTTTGTAAATAATGACAATGATGTAATTTTTTATTAGTTTTTGTATATTGTTTGTTTGATAAATATTTATAAAGTTTTTTTATTATTTTTTTCATTTTTAATGATTTCTTGTTCGCATATAGGGTAATCCAAATCCGTTTGAGGCTTGAGGGAAAAATGAAATTGAGGTCTTTCAAAATATATAAACTAATGTCAAATAACTAAAATCCTCAACGATGTATGAAATAATGAAATCCACTAATTTATTAAAACTAACATTTATTATAAAATTGCTAATACGATAACACATAATTATAATGAGAATATGGAATGTCGATGTTTTTCAGTTTTCTATTAAGATTTGGAGTTCCCATCATAAATATAAACATTACTTGGCTTTCAATTTACCTACGAATGTATATATCTTCCTATCCTAATAAAAAAATAGTTTTATTCTCCTTTTGACATGTGTCATTTTATTAGACCTCTTAATTAATGCATGTTTTATTATTGTTTTTCCATGTGTCATCATTTTATGTCTACTAATTAATACTTGACACATGTTAACCTATTGATTATTATTTTAAATTTTAAATTTTTCACTCTATCTACATTAAATTAATAGCATTAAAATAATATTAATACAAATTATAAAGTGATATAATTTCACATGTTTATTTAAAATCAATAATTATAGTTTTATATAACTAAAAAATCTCCTAACTATTAATTTATTTAAAATAATTGATTAATAACTTTGAATTTTTACTATAAAAGCTTAATAAATTTTGTAACCGTGGTTCCCACGGGTTATAAACTACTATATATATATATATATATATATATATATATATATATATATATATATATATATATATATATATATATATATATATATATATATATATATATATATATATATTAAGTAAGAGTATTAAAAAATAATATAAAACAAATAACATCAATCACAAGCATGGAATAAAGAAGTTCTTTGATGTTTTGAAGATGTAAAAAATTAATGAATAATCATTAAGTAACAAAAAACAACACTTATAAAGTTATAGTGAACACTTGAAATTTGATTATACATGCGAAAAATTAAGTAACATAGAGAAATTACGATTGATTTTATGTTTGAAAGAGGTGATATATTTCATAGTGAATGAGGAATTGTTTCTAAAATCTCAAATCTTGTTTTTTGACTTTTGAGAATTGAGAAACGCAATGCAAAAAAAACAAAGATACACAAAATATTCGAAATAACATTTAATATTGGCTATTTCTTTCATGCGTGCAAAATCAACAACCATTGCAGATAGCCACAATCAACCTAAAGAGTCGGTCATTGACATTTATGGGATGTTCTTAAAACTACTTCTAACTATTTCTGTCTATATTACGCAGCACATGCGCAACACTTGACATTTCATAACTATTTGTTTTTTCAGAAGACTTCTAACTTAAATATTGTTGTGCGTGTGTTGTGTGGTGCATCACTGGACCTTTCTCTTCAACATAGATTTGTTTTATTTTTTTCAAATGTTTATTATTTTAATAATATTATGAAAGATATTATAAACAATTCGAGTGTATTTTATTTAATTTCAAAACCATTTGGTAAATTTCAAATAAATACTTTTTTTTGTGTTACATTGTTTATAACCAAATATTACCAAATTATAAAGTTAATCATTAAAATTACCAAATTTATTAAAGTTCACCGGAAAAATAACCAAATTTTGAAAATTTAACAAAACTGTACATTTTTTTTTTCGCTAAATTAACAATATTATTTATTGTTACTAGTTTATAACTCGTGGGAACCACGGTTATAAAATTAATCAAACTTTTATAGTAAAAACTCAAAATTATTAATAAGTTATTTTAAATAAATTATTAATTTAAGAGATATTTTTATTAGTTATGTGAAATTATAATCATTGATTTAAATAAATATATAAAATTAATTTTTAATATATATTAGATATTTTTTATTTGTGAATTAATGAAAAGAATAATTTAAAATTCAAAATTTAAAAATTAAAATGGAATCACATTAATGAGGAGGTGTAATAAATTTAAAATGGAAAAGTAATAGATTGACAAGTGGCAACACATTAATTAAAATGTCTAATATGATGACACATAGCAAAAAAAGCTATTATTTTATTAGTATAAGGATTGAGCAATTATTAGGTTAATTCTTGATCATTATGTATTTTAATGGAATCCATAATTTGTCATCAAGTTATGGATTACCAAAAGTCACACTTTGAAAGTCGATTACATAAGCACATAGGTTACATAAAATGAAAAGTCATTCATTTTAATAAACCATTTAACTCATAAGTTATGAAAGATAAAGAGTTTTGAAAGTTACAAAACTTGCCCTCAAGATTTGGAACATGTAAAGTCTCTAAAAAAACTTTAGTTCCAGCCCCTAGAATTTTAAAAGTTAAAATTCAACCCTTATACTTTCTAATATTATAAGTTTAAAAATAATTATATATGTATAAGAAAAATTCGTTTTACTGTTACTATGCTTCATTCATGAAGCTGGTCTATAAGGGGGTATAAGGTTGCTGCCTATAAAATGACAGCTTAATGGGTGTCCACTCTCACCCACCGCTTCCTTGACTGGTGGAGGGTCATTAGCCGAACGAGTAGCACAAGGACTAGAATTCTCCCTTCATTAAAAGTATTAATGATAAATACAAAGTAACTAAATGTTTTATAAATTCCTAATCTTAGTTACTTTAGGAAAATGTGAATAAGATGCTAACCCATGAAATTACACTTTTCACTTTGCTTAAGTTGGTTAGTGGAGCGTGTGTGGTTAACCGGCATACTAGCTAGACTTAACAAGGTAGGCAAAGGGTAACTTATTTTTTTATCATAGTATTAATGGAGTGTGTGTGGTTAACTGGCACATCGATTGAGGGGTAAGTATTAAGGGTACCAAGTAATTTGCATGGTTACTTCACACCTTGTTTTTTGATCCTCGACATCCCAGTCACAAAACCTGAAGGGCACACTCGAGATTGAAACATGTTATTGAAAAGTTCAATGAATCTCAAAGAATCTAGGAGTTTCAAAACTAATTAAAACCAAATAATTTATTTCGTTTTTCATGGTGGAAATTGGTGAATCGTCATTCGCCTACCTTCAAATATTCTATAGCTTGGATTACGACATCCCTCCTCCAAGTTATAAAATATTGTGTTGGGTCCTAGCCTTAATATTTCATATTGGGTATTATATTAAAGACTTTAAATCAACTATCTTGAATATCTCCCAAAAGATGTCTGGTTCAGACAATTATGATCTTCCCAAAAGTCTTGGAACAAGCTTTCCTAATGAAGATGATGTCCCGTGACTGGATCATGGAAATCATACTTCAATTCCTCCACCTCCTCCAATTATTCTCCATATCCCACAAGTTCAAGGTCACTCAAGCCCTATTGGTAGGCAAGGTCTATGTGTGATCACATCTTGGAGATGAAGTCACATATTGACGAGCCGGGAGAGTTGGGTGTCAAAGTCGTGAGAAATTTGGTTCTTCAATCACTTTCTAAGTCACATAGTGAGTTTCTTTGGGACTACTATGTAACAGACTATGACATGACCCTTAATGATCTTATCTATTTGCTTGGTGCTGCTGAATCAGCAATGATTTGGAGCTCTGGTAAAGCAAATTTGATTAGTAGATCAACTTCCCAAACTACCATGCACATTGACAAATTGGTGACATTGGAAATCCAGAAAGCTTTCTCTTCCCAATGGAAAGGGATCGGCCATAGTCAACTTGGTTGACCAAATGGTAAAAAGAACGGCTAAGTCTGAGATAGTCCTGTGTACCATTCCCGAAGGGTATATGGTTCTATTGCCAAAAAGGAAAAGGCATTAGTTGCAAAGCTGCCCTAAGTTCCTAAAAGATCTTAGAGAAGGTCTAGTCAGAAATTTTGATTCTACTTCAGGTAAGTCAACTATCTAACTCAATTAAGTTCCCATTTGGAGATTCTTAATACGTTTTGATCTATGGCAGGATCAAGCAAAGGGAAGGGAACTTAAAGAAAGAGTATGTTGAATCTGATCGCGGAGATGAATTTCAATCGCATGGTTCGATGATCGGATTCTTGAGCTACTACATAGAGAGTTATGATAGATTGCTAGGAAATATGTAATAACATAGTTTTCTTTTAAAGCTGCATTGTAAGGAAAAAGTTTTTTCCGCAATTTTATAAATAAATAAAATTTTGTTTTATTTTATTATATCTCCTTGCAATGGCTTTTATGGAAAATTTATGTTTATATGTTTCTAGCAATAATGGAAATATGAATTTGATTCTTTCATTTGTGGAAGTGTCTAAATTTACCAAATAAGGAAAGATTCTCATCACCCAAGTCTCAATTGGACTGAAACTTGGAATCATGCAAGTTGTATTGTATGATGAATGAGAACATCCAACTTTGGAAAATTAAGACTAATTCCTTGTTCACATGTATATGTGAGTCAAGTGAAGGACAAAGGGATCAAGTACACATTCTTGTGCACTGGTCAAGTCTACCAAAAAAGATCGATAAGACTATTCGGCATGATTTACTACAGTTTAGTAAATATGGTTATACTTACCAGTTTAAGTATAATTCTGAAACATTGGAAAAGTTTTGATGTATTGCAGGACAAATGAGAAGGATCAAATTAGGCAGAAGGATAAAAGTTTCTCAAATCTGAAAAGATGGGAGAGTACTTTAGTATCATATTTAGTGATCATCTTAATGATTAAGAAACCATATCAAAATTGGTCCTCTAAGGACATCTTAATGCATTCTTATGGCTAAGAATAGGAATCATGAATTGTTGAAGTGGTTAAATCAAGAAGATGGGTCATACTTCGTTCCAAAACAAGTCTTCGAGTCATACTCCAAGATTGTAACTTGAGTGACATATCTTAAAGAAAGGTTTATAACACTTGTCAAATGTAAGAGTAAAATGTGTCCTACTCTTGTACATTTGAAGTTGGTAAGTTGTGATGTTTTGGATAAAACAAAGACCAACTAAGACCAATTGTGTGAAGTGTTTGTCTTGATAAAGAATCCGCACTATCTCTTGAAATTTTGACAAGTAACTCTTATATGTCAAGAGGGCAGTGAGAGTCTTAAAGATAATGAAAGAATTTCAAGATCTAATCAAGAATAAAACATGTAGTTTATCACTAGCACACGACTTGAGGTTTATAACCTATTGTGTTGACATATTCCTATTTCTATGCCTATTCCAGCTAAAGTTGGCTTTGCATATGAGTTCTGAGAGTTCTCAATTGGTTTCATAACAACTTGGAAGCAATGGCAGACCCTTGTGCTTCCAGATGGCATGAAGTTAAGACTGCACAAGTTCAATCCATAAGAGTTTGGATTTGTCACTATCCTTGTCTTGTGATTATGGTTTTGACAAATTCACATGGATAGGAACACATACACCATAAAATCTAAGTGTCATAAGGTTTCTCTCCGATTCATGAAAATGATGGTGAGGAAACACTTTCACTAAGTAGATTTTAAGTAGATAGAAATTGTGATATTTGCATTCTCAAAGTTGTTAGTGGAGTGTGTATCGTTAACCAGCACACTAACATGGACTTGTGAGAAATGGCAAAGGTCTAAACAATTAAGGCTATGATTACAGCATCACTTTTCATAGTTCTAAAAATCTTTAGACACACATGTGTGCTATCTAAGGAAAGGTGTATGATTTTGATAAAGTGTTATCAAAGCATCTCGTATCAGAAATATGCACTTTGGTAAGAAGGTCAATAAAATATTGATTTCTAGAAGTCCAGCTGATTCCTGAGTACATGTCAAAGCTAGCGGGAGCATAAATGTTATGCTAATAATTGTCACACCCCGCTAAAGCGGAAACAAGAGGCGTGGCAGTATAAAAGGTTTCATAGCAAAAGTTAAAAAGACAACACCAACCATAGTTTTAAAAATCATTACAAATTTACAATGGGTTTTGAACAACTTTTAAAAGAAATTACAATGAAAATTGGAATACAACACATGTGAATGCTCCTAACAGTGAAGTGTCCCTAAGTGCCACTTACTCTATGATTCCTGAAAAAACATGTAAATCGAGCATCAACTATAAAAATAGTTTGTGTGTACTCACAGATAAAAAAATAATAATATTGGTTTCATGAATCGAAATCAAAGTTTTGATAAAAGTTTCCATAAATAGAAATATATTGCAAAAATGAGTATTAAGTTTGCATAAACAAAGTTTGTTGTCATCATGAGAAATAAAGTATGTTGCCCAAATGAGATGTAACGTTCATATTCTCATGGGAAATAAACTTTCCATAAATAGATATATATTGCAAATATGAGTAAATAAGTTTGCGTAAACAAAGTTTGTTGTCATCATGAGAAATGAAGTATGTTGCCCAAATGAGATGCAACGTTCATATTCTCATGGGAAATAAAGTTTGTTGCTAAAACGAGATACAAGGTTCGTATGTGCATAATGATTATACCATGAGTTCACAACCCAAGCCTAATGACCGAGGGTGCCCTCTTCTATGTCTATTGCTAACATAGGGAAATATGGTAAAATGCACTCAAGCGAATCATGTGAGTGAGGAGTTGTCTACCTCCTAATAGCGCTATCCATAATAACCATAGGCTCAAATGAGTTAATGAGTTGTGTGAACTAATTCCAGGGACTTAAACACGATAAGACCTCATTAATTAACAATAGCATACACATACATAGCAACATATAGCAACCAAGTTTGATACAAGTCAAATTAAATACAACGAACATAAATAGTTTAAGCCATGCTTTTCCACCCCAAAACATAAAAACCGAAAGTAGGGGGAGTCGTGAATACTCACAATATGCAAAATATAGCAACCAATTTTATACGAGTCAAATAAATACAACGAATATAATATTTTAGGACATGCTTTTCTACCCCAAAACATTTAAAAACCGAAAATAAGGGAGTGGTGAATACTCACTATATGCATTGAGATGATGCAAATGGTGCCTTCAACTACGATCCACTTGTACCACTATCGATTCCTACACGATGTTACACACTAACGAGTCTCTGATAGAAAGCTAACACTAGTATATTTCCTACTACAATAAAATTATGTCAATATTGTGTCAAAATTTAATATTAATAAGTTACAAACATTTTTCTGAAATGGTGAAGTTTTATAACTCATGTGATTAAGACAATTTTGGATATTAATTTTCCAGAATTTTTGTAATATCAATTGAGGGTATTTCAACACATTTAAATGTGTTTTAAGCTCTTAAAAGCCAAAATATTATCAAACAGTTTCCAAAAATTCTCATACTTTTCATTTTGATTCTAATCATAGTAGAGGTCTTCCATAAATTTTCCTTTGAATTTTTGATATGATTAACTATTTTTCCAAAATTTTAAGCCTTCATAACAATATAAATTCGTTAAAAATAGAATCCAAATGATAACAATTCCCTAACTTTTTATGATAGTGACATTAGACATAAGTACACTTGGGAAAATATAAAAATGGATTTCTAAATTGTTTAACCCGATTTTATGATTTTTGTTCATTTATTCTAATAAAAATTGAAATAAATAGAAAAATGTTTCCAAAATTGCCCAAAATTTTTTTAACAATGTTATTATACATTTAGCAGCTGTGAAAAATATAAAATATATATTTCAATTAGTTTTTCTATTTTTTTTTGTTTTATCCTCTTAAATAATCATTAATTGGAGAATAATTAGAGTAAATTACCAAGATATTTGTAAACTTTATTTACAGTGTAAATAATCTGGGAAAAGTCCCAATGGTGATTTTTATATAGTGTAATCCGGTTTTGTGGATTTAAATGTATTTACTCTTAGAAAATAGGAGAAAATAGTATCCTGAATATAAAAATCCTCAGAACTTTTATTTAGTGTTATAATATATTTTAAGGTCTTCTAATAAATTATAATGAATTTTGGATGATTAGAAATCTTTTTCCCATTATTAGTCCATTATAAATACAAAAATCGGGTAAAAATAGGAATGCATTATGAAAATTTCTGAAAATATTTTTCTAAGTCTTACACATAGGTTAAGAGCTACAAAAATTATTATATAGACTTTTAATATTCTTTAAAGTGGTTTTATGATTTATTATAATTAAACAAAAAGAAAATTCAAAGTCATAGCAAACAGTAACAAAAATCGATGAAACTCACTGATATGTCATCATTCACTTTAAGGGTCATCCAAGAATTTACCTATGATTTATAGACCTCAGAAAGGACTTTATATGAATTATTTCCCTATTTTCTTGCAATAATTATAATAATTCGAGAGAAATGAATTATTTTCTGAAACTTTGTAGAACATCTCATCTTGTTGTTGGAATATAGGGAAAAATCGGATTTGATCAGAAAACGTGTTTTAAATATTTATTTGGGAATAAATTCTTTATAAACCCATTTGAAAGCTTTTTAACAACATACTTTGATGATCAAGCCTCTAAGCTTGAAGATCATCACATGCATGTTGGTTTTTGGGTTAAATACTACCTCCAACATCATAAAAATCGTGGTTATGAACATATGATTCATAATCCACCCATATGATGGTGTAGAAGAAGAAGAAAGTGCAAGAAAACATAAAGTTATGAAGGAAAAAGTGAAGGGAGAATGAAGGTTTTGTGATTACCTCAAGAACCACACTTGATGATGAAAGTTTTGAGTGTTATGAGGTTATATTTTCTAGAAAATTTCATGGTTTAGAGGGTGGAGAAGGGAGAGACTGAAGTTGGTAATTGAGAGTGTGAGAGAGTGAAGTTTGAAAGAGAAGGAAGAGTGTAAGAGTTGTTTAAATGATTTCTACTTTGGAAAGAGATATAGTGGGAGTGAGAGAACGGATTTTAGGGGATGAAATAGGGTTTACCTCTCTTCCATTTTTTATAAAGTTCATATATTTTATAAAATTATAAAATTTTTATAAAATATTCGTATTAATCTATATATCCATAAAACCTTGATTTTTGCCTTGTAAATTAAGGGTGAATGTTAGTGACGTAAACTTTATTTTCCTTGATTATATTTCCTTGAATTTAATCATTTTAAGATAATATTATAAGTTTCATAACTATTTTTATTGAATTCTTAATGTTAAATTTTATAAAATTTAGGTTTTAGGGCTTTTAGGGTTTTGAGATTTAATAAATCTTTGGATATCAAAATCTATAGAATCTTTGAGATTTCAATTTATCTTATGTTATTATAACTCTTTTTATAATTATAAATAATGTTTGTAACTTATTTTATCGGTTTATTGGCATTCTATGTAGTGACTCCAAGATTCAAGCGAAATTGAGGAATCAAGTATACTAGTCCTAGTTTTCAATTCTGACTTAAGTTCCAACGAGACTAGGACCTAATTTCTACCACTAGGTCAAGTGCATGATGTGTGTATATGATTGATGAAAAGGTGTTCGAGTCAAAGAGTGACCTAAATTTGGATATTCACTACAGTTAAGTAGTTGTAGAATTCACATATCAATGTGAAATCTAAATATACTATCCATTAATTCTAATTGTTTCCAAGTTTCTAGTAGGTTATAACTTAGTTTCTAGTTACTAAGTCTAGTATGTGTCATGCCTACACGTACAACTAAGTTTATCAAATCTAGAACCGCTTCGAATTTTGACGGTTGTCATAATAATCATCATGCAAGTGGGAGCATGATAATTATAATAAGTGTTGCAAGTTAGCAATGTTAATTATAGAAAAACAAAAGGTTTCAATTGGGAAAAAGTTGTTTTGCTATTATTAAGAGAGAGGAAATTATACTTCATTTAAATTCTAAAGGTTTTAATCATCTTTAGTCAAAAATATATATATATATATATATATATATATATATATATATATATATATATATATATATATATATATATATATATATATATATATGAATTTTATGTTGGAATGGCTCAACATAAGGAAATTTCATATATGGGTCCAATATTTGCGTTCTAAAATTCGATTATGATTACAACATCCCTTTTCAGAATCTGAATTATGAGTGTTGGATTAGTGTCTAAGTCCATAACTATTTTGGTATGTACTTGACCCGATGGTGCATGGTCCTTTTGGGTTGCCTTCACCAAAGCAACTTGATAGGATAAATTATGGAGAGAAAGGATTAAATATGATTTATTAATATATTATGGGAATAATATATTAAAGGAGAAATCATATTGTTTAATTAATATTAGTCAAGAATTAATTAGTAATTAGTTTTGTGACTAAAAGAGATTAATTAAACTTAAGGGACTGGAATTGTAATTATAAGATAATTGCAATTTGGGCCATGGATTGCCTTTTATTATAAGGTGGACGAATTCTATGGGGGAAGCCCATATGAAGTCGTCCAAGGCTTTAAGAAAGGGCTCCATGGGTTGCTTAGGGCTTAAGCAACCAAATTAGGGTTTCCTTGTTAGATAACCCTAATAGCCTTACTATATATATATAAGACCCTTATGACTCAAAAACGTGGGGAACCTCTTTTCTAGGGTTAGAACACGTTTTGGGCAGCCTCCATCCTCTCTCCTCTTCATCCTCTTGCTTATGGTGTTTGTGAACCATTAGAGGAGTGACACTTGTGACTCTAAGCCTTCCAAAGTCAATTCAAGGAGGAATTGGGATTGTTATTGCTACATAACAATCAAGGTAACATTATAAACTTATTCTAATATCTAATATGATTACTTGTATGCTAGAATTAGGGTTTATAGTCTTGGATTCAAAAGCATGTACAATAGAGAAACCTAGATCCAAGCATTAGGGTTTGTATGAGCACATAGGATGTCTTATGACCAAAACCCATCAGTGGTATCAGAGCCTAGATTGGTTTCTATTGTAGTGATGCTTGATATAACTGGAAAATTCGATTTTTTGGATTCTGGAGGCTGGACTCGCCGAGTCCATGGCTGAACTCGCCGAGTCCATGCAGACTCGACGAGTCCAAGGCTGACTCGACGAGTCAACTCGTCAGATAGGCGGATTTTCGGGATTTTTACCTATTATGACTTAGGATAATTGCCATAATTGTTTAAACTTAATAAAATACGAATTTTGTTAATCCCTTATGATTATCCTCGTCAAAATAAAAGATTTTGGTCATCTAATTAGATAATTGTTACCTTATTTGATATATGTTAAGTTATGGAAATTATTTGATCATTATCTTGCAAGAATTTGAACTAGATCTAATTAGATAACCACCAATTATAGCTAATTGCCTTATTTGAATTATGTGATCTAGAATATTCTTGACAAAGTTTGGAATAGTTTCAAATTAATCCCTTTAGGTTTTATATTTTAAATTTGAACCCAAAAGGTTTGTTGTTTTGAAATTTAAATAGTTAAAACCCTAATGTTTTGAAAAAGGTTTCAAAATTTGCCCTCAAGTTTTGGAATTTAAATTTTGATTAAATAGTTTAGTTTTGATGTATATTTAAATTCTAAACCCTAATGTGTTGAAATGTTTCAAAACTTGCCCTCAAGTTTTGGAATTTAAAAGTTGATTAAAAGTTTAATTAGGAATGTTAAATTCTAAAAACCTAGCATAGTTTTGAAAAAGTTCAAATCACACCCTTATGGTTTTATTAATTAATTAAGGTGTATAATTAAAATAGATTTAATAAATCCATAAAACTTTAGGTTTACAATTTAATTGAATTAAAAGTATAATTGTTAAATTAGACCATATAGTATTTTAAAAGTGTTAAAATACACCCTATACTATATATATAACATTAAAAGTCTAACATTATATATATGTATGAGTAAAAGTCAGTCTTACCGTTAGTAGGCCTCATTCACGAAGCTAGTCTATAAGGGGTGTTTAAGGAAATTGCTTATAAAATGGCGATTGAATGGGTATCCACTCTTACCCACCGCACTCTTGACTAGTGGAGGGTCGTTAGCCGAACGGGTAGGATAGGACGAAACCTTCCATTATAAGTATAATGAATTACTAAAGTAACTAAATGTTTTTTGAAATTCCCAATCTTAGTTACTTAGGCAAAAGTGAATTGATGCAATTCCATGAAATTACACTATGTGCCCTTGCGAAGACGTTAGTGGAGCGTGTGTGGTTAACCGGCACACTAAATGGGTCTAAGCAAAGGTAGCAAAGGGTGACTCAATGTTTGTCATAGTTCGGTGGAGCGTGTGTGGTTTACCGGCACATCGAATAGGTGACTGTAACATGTGAGGGCACCATGTAGTTTGCATGGTTATTCACACCCGCTTTGTGATCCTCGGCATCCCAGTCACAAACAAGAGGGGCATATCGAGATTTAAACATGCCATTGAAATGTTCAATGAATCTCAAAGGATCTAGGAGTTTTCATAGATTTAAAACTTAAATTTCTTTTTCGTTTTTCGTGGTGGAAATTAGTGAATCGTCATTCACTTACCTTCAAATATTATGCAATTAGGGTTACGGCATCCCTCTCCCGAGTTGTAGAATATTGTGTTGGGTCCTAGCCTTAGTATTTCATTTGGGTGATTTACTAAGGACTCAATCAATCAACTAACTTGAATTCGTTTTCTCCCGTTTTGTAGATGTCAAAGTTTGACAACCATGGTCTTCTCAAATCCCGTGGAACAAGCATTCCACATGAAGATGATATTCCACGATTCGATCGAGGAATAAGAGATCATGCTTCACTTCCTCCTCCTCCTCCAATTATTCTCCCTGACCCACAAGTTCAAAGGCTTGAAAAGTTCAAGATCACTCAAGCCCTTTTGGCAAGTAAACATAAAGAAGGAAAGCCAGTGTGTGCACACGTCCTAGGGATGAAGTCACACATTGATAGGTTAAGAATGTTGGGATCCGTTATCTGTGAGGAAATGGCTGTTGATTGGGTTCTTCAGTCACTTCCTAACTCATATAGTGAGTTCGTAAGAGAGTACTATATGATGAACTACGACGTGACCCTTATAGATCTCACCTATATGCTTATTGTTGCTGAATCAGCAATGATTTGGCGCAATAGAAAAGCAAAGTTGATTGGTGAATCTGCCTTCGAGACCTCTATGGATATAGACAATGGCAACGAAATACATGCTATGATCGAAAAGTTTGATCACAAGAGAAAGACAATGTCTGAAGTAGTTCCATGTCATGTTCCAAAAGAGTCAATTTGCTTTTATTGCCAAGAGAAAGGGCATTGGAGACGAAGCTGCCCTATTTAGCTAAGAGATCTAAGAGATGGGAGAGTCAAAACGTATGGCTTTGCTTTAGGTAAAATCCATTTACTAACTCTTTTAAGCTTCTATTCTAGATTCTTAATACATAATGTAATAAGATTACAATTGATGTTTTGTAGGATCGAAGAAAAGAAAGGGAGCTTAAGGGAAGAAGTGAGCAAAATCTAACCATAAAGGAATGGATTTCGATCACATTTCTCGAAGATTAGATTCTTGAGCTACTACTTAGAGTTAGAATTAGATTGCTAAGAAAGATGTATTAGCATAAGTTTTCAAATGAGTTGCATTGTAAGGACAAAATTTTTCCGCAATAAAATTAATTTTGATTTTAAATTTTATTTATTTATCCTTACAATGGCGTGTATGAAAAATTGATGTTAAAATGGTTCTATTATTAGCAATAATGGATTTGGTTCTTATTATGTTATTTATGGAAAGTCGAGAATTTACCAAATAGGGAGAGTTTGTCATCGCCCAAGTTTCAATTGGACGAAAACTTGGAATCATGTAACGTGGATGCACGATGAATGAGAAATTCTGTATTTGGAAATTAGACTAATTCATTGACAAAGTGTCAAGTGAAGGACTAGGAGATCGAGTACACAAAGTTGTGTGATCAAAGTCCACCATAAGAGTAACGAGATATTCGTCATGATTTACTAAAGGTTTAGTAAATATGATTATACTTATAAGATTAAGTGTAATTCTGAATTGATTGAAAATGTTTAAATCAATAGTAGAACGAATAACAAGAATCAAGTAGGCAGAAAGATAAAAGTTTCACCATTCTAAGAAGAAGGGAGAGTACCTTTTATGCTTTATGATAGGTCTTAATGATTAAGAACCATATCTCAATTGATCCTCTAAGTGAGTCTTGGTACAATTGTATGTCCAAGAAGAGGAATCAAAGATTGAAGAAATGGTCAAATCAAGAAGTCAATCATACTTCGTTCCAAAACAAGTCTTAGAGTTAAGATTGTGACAATGAGTGAAAAGTATTAAGAAGGTTTAAAACATTCATTAAATGTGGTAAGTTGTGATGTCTTAGATAAGATAAGATCAACTAGGACCAATTTATGAGGAGTTTTGATAAAAACTACACTAACTCTTGAATATTTGTTTGTCAAGAAATGGTTATTGACAAGAGAACCTTATATGTCAAGGAGTCAGTGGGAGTCTTAATGATCTTGAAAGGTCTCAAGAACAAATCAAATAAACCTTATCGATCATCACTAGCACACGAGTTAAGGTTTACAACCTATCATGATGACATTATTTTGATTATGTGCCAATCCAATCGAGTTAATTATGCATGAGAGTTGTATGAGTTCACATTTTGAACGCATAAAAGGCAAAGCACCTTAATCAATGAAAGGTACATTGATAAAAAAAGGTGAGCTGCTTAACTACTTGGAAGACATGGTGGGCAGCTGTGCTACCATAAGGCAAGAAATCAAGATTAAGAAAGTTCGGTCCATATGAGTTTGAATTTGTCGTAAACTTTAGTTTTAACAAATTCACATGGAACACATACACCGCTCAAATCTAAGTGTCATAAGATTTCCACCTTCATGAAAATGATTGTGAAGAAATACTTTCACTAAGAGATATTTTAAGAAGATAGTGATTGTAAAATTGCATTCTCAAATTCAATCATGGTTACGGCATCCCTTTCCATAATTTGAATTGTGAGGTTTGGCAATTAGTCTTAATTGTTTAGACACACATATGAACTATCGGAGGCAAAGGTGTATAAGTTCAAGAAGCCTTGATAAAAGATTATCAAAGCACTAAGTATTAGAAACATGAACTTAAGAAATTCAATTAACATTGTTTTTCTGAAAGTTAAGATGTTTATGAATACATGTCGAAGCTAGTGGGAGCATAAGTGTTATGTTTTATAATAATCATCATGATAGTGGGAGCATAAATGTTATGATTGTATGATTATTAAGGAAAGTATTGCAAGTTGGCAATATTAATTATAGAAAACAAGTCATTATTTGCCAAGTTGTAAGGATGGAATAGTTGTTTTGCTATAATTAAGGGAGAGAATATTATGCTTCATTTCAAATCTAAAGGTTTAGGTTAAGAAATGTTAATAGATTTAGTCAAGGGTACATAGTGTGTTCTTAAAATTTCGATTATGATTACGGCATTCCTCTTCACAATTCAAAATTTTAAGAACATAGCAAATAAAACATTATGCGTCGTGTCCCATACGCTTCGGGTATAGGATCGATTGCAAATGCTTTGATATTTGACCATTCTAAAATTTTCCAAATGCCGAGCGCATTTAGAGGGAAAAGGGACTAGAATTGGTTTTGACTAAAACAATTAAACAACTATCAAAGGACAACCCAAAGTTCGACGAGGATTGGTCGCTTGTGAGTAGTTGGAAGTATAGTATTGGAAAATATGGAAATGTTTCCATATTGGATGGACCGTATCGACATCATTACGAATAGATAAGATTCTATTAAGAATGAGTTGTCATATGGAACATATGGAAGTGTGTCCATATTGGGAATTGAATATTGAGAAATCTATGACTAGATTAGAAACTTCTATGCAAAAGGATGTTCAAAGAATGTACTTTGAGTGAGAGACATCACGTCTATGGAATTGTCTTGTAACAATCTCCGATAGAGGACTTTGTAATATCATTGGCAATAGTCTGTGTGACTTTGGTGCAGTGACATTACGAAAGGATAGTTGAATAGAATGTTAGAATCTAGCATATTCTATAAGTAGCAAGAATTTGATATTCTTTGACTTATGAAAAACGGATTTGGAGTTGTGAAATGAGAAGGATTGGAAATGTGTTCAATGTGATCTATTTCACAAAGTAAGAACCATAGGTAAACATTGTGTGCATGCTAGGAGCATGGGACAAGTGTTGGAATTCAAGTAAGAAGTTGATTAACTGAAACGACAAATAATGAGTAATCGATATGGTGATAAATAAAAGGTGTTTTATTTATACTCAAAGGTTTGAGGCCATATGGGATTAGTATTATTCTTGTGTTTCACTTTGCATGTTTTGACTTCCAGAATAATTGAGGTTATTAAGAATAATCGAATTATTCGAACGGGCCGCAGTCGTTCATATGTTGGAAGTAGATATGAATGAAGACTGTCGTGAATTGGTGTGTGGATTGTCTAAAGAGCATTAGACATAAGCAAATGTTTGTTGCAACGTTCATGAGTGCTTATGAATATGATTTGAGCATTGGATTAAACCCACGCTCACTTGGATCACTCCATGAAATTGTATCACGAGTGATTGGTGAGACGATAACATCTTATATTCTTGAAACCGAGATGTGTGAGTTGTATCTTGCGAATCGGTTGCACATTGATAATATGTAAACACACTAGTAACTTGGTGTTATAAAACATATTGTTGTGTGTGATTCGGTGCGTGAGTGCAAGCGAGCATTGTATCAAAGTTTATCCATTCCTTTTATTCAAAGTAGGATAAAAGCGATATCTTTGGGCCCCTCGATGATTTAGTGATGACAAACGTAAATGCTCGGCCGGGCTAGGGCTAATTTGATTTGTTCAATTAGTCTGTCGTCATAAATCAGAAATCGAGAAGTAGTACAAAGAGAATGATATGAAATCATATCTCATATGATATCTAGAATGGAGGAATATATGATCCCTTATCTAAGGACACGCGTATCTGATAGGATCAGAGTTGACAGCGGCTTTGGAAAGCTACGATTGCAGATCGGGATCCGAAGTCATACGCAGAATAGTTGTTAGACTTATCCAAGTGGGAGACTGTTGGATTAGTGTCTAAGTCCATAACTATTTTGGTATGTACTTGACCCGATGGTGCATGGTCCTTTTGGGTTGCCTTCACCAAAGCAACTTGATAGGATGAATTATGGAGAGAAAGGATTAAATATGATTTATTAATATATTATGGGAATAATATATTAAAGGAGAAATCATATTGTTTAATTAATATTAGTCAAGAATTAATTAGTAATTAGTTTTGTGACTAAAAGAGATTAATTAAACTTAAGGGACTGGAATTGTAATTATAAGATAATTGCAATTTGGGCCATGGATTGCCTTTTATTATAAGGTGGACGAATTCTATGGGGGAAGCCCATATGAAGTCGTCCAAGGCTTTAAGAAAGGGCTCCATGGGTTGCTTAGGCTTAAGCAACCAAATTAGGGTTTCCTTGTTAGATAACCCTAATAGCCTTACTATATATATAAGACCCTTATGACTCAAAAACGTGGGGAACCTCTTTTCTAGGGTTAGAACACGTTTTGGGCAGCCTCCATCCTCTCTCCTCTTCATCCTCTTGCTTATGGTGTTTGTGAACCATTAGAGGAGTGACACTTGTGACTCTAAGCCTTCCAAAGTCAATTCAAGGAGGAATTGGGATTGTTATTGCTACATAACAATCAAGGTAACATTATAAACTTATTCTAATATCTAATATGATTACTTGTATCTTAGAATTAGGGTTTATAGTCTTGGATTCAAAAGCATGTACAATAGAGAAACCTAGATCCAAGCATTAGGGTTTGTATGAGCACATAGGATGTCTTATGACCAAAACCCATCAATGAGAACTTGGCAAATAGAAATAGAAATATTATAACAAAAGACTGGTCTAGTGTCATGTCTTTATGAATCGTGTCCCATATGCTTCAGATATAGGATCGATTGTATGTGCTATAATATTTATTTGTTCTAAATTTTTCCAAATGCCTAGAGCATTAAGAGGGAAAAAGTACTAGAACTAGATATGATTAATTTGATTAAGAAATTGTCGAGGACAATCTAAGGTTTACCAAAGATCGGTTGCTCAGGGACAGTTGAAAGTATAGTGTTAATTTTGGAAGGACCTTATTGACATATTCTGAAAAGAGGCAACTCTTGTTCAGGAGTAATAGTCAAAAAGGGAATATGGAAATGTTCCCATAGGTGGAAGTTATTCCTTAAATCTGTGTAATATTAGGAAACTTAATGAAGAAGAATGTTCAAAGCAATGAACTTTGAATATGAGACTTCGTTTCCATGGAGTTGATCTCCATTGGAATACTCTTTAATGTCTGATGACAAGTCTTTCTGACTTTGTGCATAATCATTACAAGAGGACCAATGCATATAAGTTTAGAATCTAACAAATTTAGGTAAATGGCAGGAATTTGGAATTCTTGCATTTTGCAGTAAGGATTTAGGATTGTGAAATGAGTATCATTGGAATTATGTTCAATCGATCTATTTCACAGAGTAAAGATCATAGACAAGCTTAGTGTGCATACTTGGTGTATGGCATAACTAATGTTTGGAAAAACATAGTGTGCATACTTGGTGTATGGCATGACTAGTGTTTAGAAAAAAACCATAGTGTACATGCTTGGAGCATGGGACAACTATTGTTTTACTTCAAGTATAAAGTTGATAGTTTGAAATAGTATGCAATGAATAATGTGTAATCAATATGATGATAAATAAAAGATGTTCTATTTATATTCATAAGTTCTGAAACCATATTTGATTTGATTATTCTTGTGTTTCACTTTGCATGTTTTGACTTCCAGAATAACTAGGTCATTCTTCCCGAATGACTAAGTTATTCAAACCATCCACAGTCGGTCATATGTTGGAAGTAGATATGAATCAAGACTGTCATGAAGCTGGATTGCAGATGTCCAAGGTATAGGACATAGCACGAGTTGCTGCAACATTCATGAGTGCTCATAAGTTCTGAGTATTGGATTTAACCCACGATCACTGGTACCACTTCATGGAATTTATCTCGAGTGATCGTGAGATAGTAATATCATATATGTCTTCAAACCTAGAGATATAACTTGTTGCCTATGAGTTGGTTATACATTGATTGTACGTAAACGCATTGGTAACTCGATGTTATAAAATGTGCCTTTGTGTATGATTCAACAAGTAGTAGAACAAGCATATGAGTCGAAGCTTATCTGTTCCTTCTTGGATTTGAAGCGATATCTGGCCCCCTTGATGATTTTGTGTTAACCCATGTACCGGGCCCGGTCAGAAATAAGTTGATGTGTTCAATTAACTTCTATGTCAAACAAATCAGAAATCGGGAAACAATTTGGACAATAAGTAAGACATTTTTCCATGTATTTGTGTGGCTAATATCTAGAATAGAGGATTATATGATCACTTATCTTAAAGGACATATCATCATCATCTCAGTTCTGCGAGACCTTGAAAGAGCTACGATTGTTGATCGGTACTTGAAGTTATTCTTGCAGATATAGTTATTAGACTTATCCAAGTGGGAGACTGTTGGATTAGGTGTCTAAGTTCATAACTATTTCTGGGATGTACTTGACCCGGTTGGCATGGTCCATTTGGGTTGCATGGCATTGCAACACTTGGATAGACTAAATGAGAGAAAGGACACTTAAGGATTATTAATATATTATAAGTTATAATATATTAATAATATTAATTAATTGGTATTGATCAAAGAATTGATTTGAAATTAATTAAGTGATCAAAAGGAGACTAATTAAATATATGAAGTTGATTGTGTAAATAATCTATTCTTATATAGTGGGCTAATGATCCATGATTTGTATGGATTGGGCTAAAACCCATAAGGTGCTCCATGGATAATCCATGGAGGTTACAAACCTATGGGTCATGGAATATGAAAAGCCATGACAATTAGGCTTTACATGGTGTAACCCTAATTGTGCTACAACTATATAAAGAACCCCATGGAAGCAAAATTTGCACTACTACTTGTACAAATTAGAGGGCTAGTCGATTTTGAGGTTAAGTGAACTTCTCTCAAGTCTATTCCAAGAGTTGTAGTGTTATGTGAGACATTTGAGGCATCACACTTGAGGTGCTAGGCTCACAAGGTTCTCAAGGAATCCAAACTACAAAAAGGTATTTTCTTTTTCTAGCATTTATGTTTAAAAGTTCCCCATGGTATGCTAGATAGGTTAAGAAACTTGGAAAATCAATTTTGCATGTATCATAGTAAAACATAGATCCAAGGTTTCTAGGGTTGCATGTACACCTTAGGAGTGTTAGAATGCTCAAAACCCAACATATATTTCATATTGGGTGTTATGTTAAGGGCTTAAATCAACTGAAACTTGAATTTCTCCCTCATAGATGTTTAAAGTTTAGACAACTATGGTCTTCCTCATCCTTTTGGATAGAGCTTTCCTAAAGAAGATGATATCCCAAATGGCAATCAAGGTGAAAGATCAATCCCTTTGTTGTGCATTAATAGGATTGGACATCATACTTCACTTCCTCCACCTCCTCCAATAATTCTCCCTGACCCACATGTTCAAGATCACCCAATCCCTATTTGTCAAACAAAGTCTATATGTGCTTACATCTTGGAGATTAAGTCACATATTGGCAAGCCGGGAGAGTTGGGTGTCAAACTTTTAAGGAAGTTGACTGTTGACTGGGTTCTTCAATCACTTCTCAAGTCAAATAGTGATTTCTTTAAGGATTTCTATGTGACAGACCATGACATGACCCTTAATGATCATACCTATTTGCTTGTTGCTGCTAAAATCAGCAATTATTCGGAGCAATGGTAAAGCAAATTTGATTGGAAGATCTACTTCCCATGCTTCCATGGACATTGGTAATGGTAACATTGAAAGTGCAGAAAAGCTTTCTATTCCCAATGGAAAGGGATTGGCCATGGTAAAGTCATTTGACCTAATGGTAAAGAGAAAGTCTAAGTCTGGGATAGCTTCGTGTACCATTTCCAAAGAGTCCATATGTTTCTATTGCTAAGAGAAGGGACATTGGTTGCGAAGCTGCCCAATTTACCTGAAAGATCATAAGGATGGTAAAGTCAAAAAGTTTTACTCTACTTCAGGTAAAGTCCATTATCTAACTCTATGAAGTCTCTTTTGGAGATTCTTAATACATGATGTAATGTAATTTCATTTTGATGTTTTGGAAGAATCAAAGGAAAAAAGGTGCATGCTGATTCTGATCACGAAGATGGATTTCAATCGCATGGTTCGGTGATCAGAATTTTGAGCTGCTGCTTAAAGAGTTATGATAAATTGCTTAGGAATAGATAACAACATGTTTTTCATATGTATTTGCATTGTAAGGATATGTTTTTCCACAAGTTTTAAAATAAAAGAAAAATTTTGATTTTTTTTATTTTAAGTATCCTTACAATGACATTTGTGAAAAATTGTCGTTTATATGATTTCATTGATAGCATTATTGGGAAATGGATTTGATTCTTTCATTTGTGCTAGTGTCATAATTTACCAAATAAGAAAAGATTCTCATCACCCAAGTTTCAATTGGATAGAAACTTGGAATCATGCAACTTGTATTGTATGATGAATGAGAATTTTCATCTTTTGTAAATTAAGACTAATTCCTTGTTCACATGTACATGTGAGTCAAGTGAAGGACTATAGGATCGGGTACATTAGGTTGTGCGCTGGTCAGGTCCACCACAAAGGCTAATAAGGTTATTCATTATGATTTACTAAAGTTTAGTAAATATGGTTATGCTTACAAGTTTAAGTATAATTCTGAAACATTGGAAAGGTTTCAATGATTGGCAAAGTGAATAAGAAGAATCAAATTAGGCCGAAAGATAATAGTTTCTCCAATCTAAAGAGATAAGAGAGTACTTGAGTATCTTGTTTTATGATTATCTTAGTGATTATAAAACCATATCACAATTGATCCTCTAAAGAAACCTTAGTGCATTTGCTTGGCTAAGGAGATGAATCATGAATTGTTGAAATGGTTAAATCAAAAGATAAATCATACTTCGTTCCAAAATCAAGTCTTAGAGTCATAATCTAAGATTGTAACTTGAGTGACATAATTTAGAAAAAGGTTTATAACACATATCAAATGTAGATTAACATGTTTCTTACTCTTGTACATTTGAAGAACTTCATCGGTGATCTTGGAGTTGTACCTGCCATAAAGGAGTCCATGGAGATTTTCTGTGATAACGAAGGAGCGGTTGCCTTGGCCAAGGAACCGAGGGATCATGGTAGATCAAGACATATCGACAGAAAATATCACTTCAATAGACATCGTGTAGAAGAAGGAAAACTCATAGTGAAGAGGATATCATCAGAAGATAACCCAGCAGATCCGCTTACCAAGGGACTGAGTAGGGTTAAGCAGTTGCAGCATGCTAGGAGTATTGGGCTGAAGGATGATATTAGTATAGATTAGATAGTATTAGAAACGTGTAATAGATAAATGTAATTAACATTTGATGATTAAATAAAGGAGTTTTATTTATGAGTAATGTTACTGTCTTATGTTAATTGTTTAACTATTGTTTCACTTTGCATGTTTTGACTTCAGAATAATTGAGTTTATTAGGAATAATCGAATTGTTCAAATTGTCCACAATCGTTCATATGTTGGAAGTAGATATGAATGAAGATTGTCATGAATTGCTGTGTAGATTGTCTAAATGGTGTTAGACATAGCAAAGGGTTGCTGCAACGTTCATGAGTGCTTATGAACTAGTTTTGAGCATTGGAACAAACCCGCGCTTGCTGGAATCACCTTATGGAATATGATATAAAAGAGTGATCGCAAGACGATAATATCATATAGTCTTAAAACCTAGATATATGGTTTGTTATTTGTTAATTGATTGTACATTGATAATGTGAAAACGCATCAGTAACTCGGTGTTATAAAACGCATTGTTGTGTATAGTTGGTTAATGAATAAGTAAATGCATATAAGTCGAAGTTTATCTGTAACTTTTATCTAAGAAGGTAGAAGCGATATCTCGGCCGCTCGATGATTTGATTTGACATATGTGCCGGGCCCGGTCAGAACTGAATTGATGTGTTCGATTATGTTCTATGTCAAATGAATCATAGATCGAGAAACCTAAATGCTTGACTAACCATTCCATAGGATTGTCAGCATAATATCTAATAGAGGACTGTACGATCCCTTATCTAAAGGACAAGATTGATTAGATCAGAGTTTGACAGCGTCTTTGAGAGCTACGATTGCAAACCGAATTGTACTTGTGCATATAGTTACTAGACATATCCAAGTGGGAGACTGTTGGAATAGTCTCTAAGGCTGCAACTATATTAGGCAAGTATTTGACCCGGTTGTGCATGGTCCTTTTGGGTTGCCTTCACCATAGCAACTTCATAGGATGATTTATTAAGAGATAATAAATATTATTTATATATTATGAGAATAATATAAAGAATAATAATATTGTTATTTGATTAATATAAGTCATAGAATTAATTGGAATTAATTTGGTGACTTAAAGAGATTAATTAAATAAGAGGGTATAAACTGTCAATTGTTTGATAGTTAAACTTTAGACTGTAAATCCATATTGATAGGGATTAGACGGATTCTAGAAGCTAGGGATAGCTTCAAATCGTCCAAGGTTATCAAAGGAATGGATTTGGATAGCTTTAAGAGAAGATTATCCAATTAAGGTTTAAGATGTAACCCTTAAGGAGTCTACAAGTATAAATAGACCCTATGGCAAAGGGAAAATCGGCACTTCATCTAAAGTATAGAACCCCTGGCCGATTTCCTCCCCTCTCCTCTCTCCCAAATCATCCTCCTTGCTATTTGGTGTTTGTAAGCCATTAGAGGAGTGACAATTGTGACTCTAGAAGCTCCAAGACAACAAGATCAACAAGGGATTCAAAGGTATGATTCTAGATCTGTTTTAACATTGTTCTTATACCTAAATAGTCATTAGAAGTCTTGGATTCAAAGCATGTTTAATTAGAAAGCCTAGATCCAAGCATTAGGGTTTTGCATGCGCACATAAGAAAGTTCTTATGGCTAAAACCCATCAGTGGTATCAAAGCCTAGCTTGGTTTTCATTGAATTGTTGCTCGTTTGAAACTTAACTGCAAAATTCGAAATTTTGTGTTTCTGAGTCATGGACTCGGCGAGTTCCATAGTGGATTCGGCGAGTTGGCTTGACTCGGCGAGTCCAAGCGTCATGAATGGCCAGATTCGGGATTTCTTCATGATTATCTTATGGAAACTTACCTTAATCATATTAGATCAACCCTAATTAGATTTTTTGATATATATGACTATAATCTTGATCTAATTAAAGATATTTATCAACTAATAAAATATTTAATTTCCTTATATGATAATTAATTAATTATTTTGATTATTTTGGTAATTATCTTGAAAGAAATCTTGAATAAATCAAATATAGATAATTAGGAAATTAATTGTTAATTGAAATTATTTGTTATTTGATCCTCCATGTTTTAAATGTTTAAAACTTGTCCTCAAGTTTTGAAATTTATATTTTGTGATTAAAAGTTTTAATTTAAATAATTTAAATTTCAAACCCTAGATTTTAAAAGGTTTAAAATACAACCCTATACTAATATAATATTACAAGAATAATATATATATATATATATATATATATATATATATATATATATATATATATATATATATATATATATATAACTAAAATGCTAGTCTTACCGTTAGTAGGCCTCATTCATGAAGCCGATCTATAAGGTGGGTATAAGGTTGCGTCCTATAAAATGGTGCTTAATCGGTGGAGGGTCGTTAGCCGAACGGGTAGGATAGGGCAACCTCATCCTCTCATTAAAAATATAATAAGTAATACAAAGTAACTACACATTTTTAAAATTTCCCAATCTTAGTTACTTTAGGAAAAGTGAATTGATGCAATCCGATGAAATTACACTTTGCACCCTTGCTAAGAAGTTAGTGGAGCGTGTGTGGTTTACCGGCACACTAATTGGTTCTAAGCAAAGGTGGCAAAGGGTGATTCATTGTTTATCATAGTTCGATTGAGTGTGTGGGGTTTACCGGCACATCGAATAGGTGATCGTTACAATGAAGGCACCATGTGAATTTGCATGGTAATTCACACCCGCTTTGTGATCCTCGGTATCCCATTCACAAACAAGAGGGGCCTATCGAGATTTAAACATGCCATTGAATAGTTTCAATGAATCTCATCCGATCCTAGGAATTCTCAATAAATTTAGGACTAATAGTTAGGTTTTATGGTGGAGAATTAGTGAATCGTCATTCACTTACCTTCAATTTATTTGCATGTTAGATTACGGCATCCCTTTTCTAATATGTAAATGTTATTGTCGGATCCTAGCCCTAATTTTTCTTATTGGGTGATAATTAGTGATTCATATTCTAATCTATCTTTGTCCTTTCTATTTGTAGATGTTGAACGCAAACAACGTTGCTACTAGTTCTTTCACGTTGATGAGCCTTTGCCAAAAGGTCACCTTCGATGGAACGAACTTTAGCGAATGGATAAGATACATTCGCACCATTGCCGCTATGAGGATAAGGAGTATGTCCTCGATGAGAAGCTCGAGAAAATCAACCCTGAAATCACTACTCCGGCTGAAATTACCGCTTTTGAAACTCATGAGCGAGATGCAACGAAGGTACATTGCATCATTATAGCCACCATGAACTCTGAATTCCAAAAGTCCTACGAGGACATGTACCCGTACGAGACGCATCAAGACTTATTGGAGAGATACCACCAGAATGCGAGACAAGAGCGTTATGAGATTTTCACTAACATGATTTCCGCTAAGATGGGTCATGGAGAATCTCTTACTGTGCACCTGCAAAAGATGCAAAGGTATGTCGACCGCCTTCGCAAGTTAAATGTTGACTTTGGGGAAGACTTGGCGATCGACATGGTGCTTCACTCTTTGCCTCCGATGTACAATCAATTTAGGATGACCTATCACATGAACAAAGAGGAGGTCACCCTAAGCAAACTCCAAGGTCTCTTGAGGGTCGCTGAGAGCAACTTCAAAGACAAGTCTGTTGCACCAACTCCCAATCCACCCGCTGCTCCTGTCTTGGCTATTGGTCAAGGAAAGGGAAAGAAGAGGAAGGCCTCGTCTAAGAACTATCGCAAGGTTAAAGCCCGAGATGGTGCCTCTTCTAGTGGGACCAAAGTTGATCCCACTAAGCCCTGCCCTAACCCTAAGGAGGCAGAGTGCCACCACTGCCACAAGATAGGACATTGGAAGAGAAGCTGCCTAGAGTACCTGCAAGCCATCAAGGAAGAAAAGATCAAGCCATCTTTCGCAGGTATATACACAATTAAATCTAACGATTCTAATCATGCTATTTCTTGGGTTCTTGATACCGGTTGTGGTTATCACATTTGTTCTAATGTGCAGGTACTAAGAAGAACTAGGGATGTGGAGCAAGGAAGGGTCAATCTAATCATGGGGAACAGAAGATCGTCGCCTGTGACCAAGATTGGAGTGTATTCTTTAGTGCTTAGGAATAATTTATGTTTAGATTTGAACAATTGTTGCTATTCGCCAGAAATGGCTAGAAACATCATTTCATTTCATGGTTTATATAGACAAGGTTTTAGATTTTCTTTTAATAATGAGAATGGTTCTATTTTGGCTTATCTAAATGGTGTCTTTTACTTTGAAGCTATACCATGTAATGGAATTTATGAAACTGTTATGATTGTTGATAACTTAGGAAATGATGTTTTGAACATAGATTCTTCCACTAGTATGGATAAAGCATCCTTGTGGCATTGTCGTCTTGGACATGTCAACAAGAAACGCATAGCCCAACTCCAAAAGGATGGAGTGTTGGAGTCATTCGACCTTAGGGAAGATGACACGTGCGAGTCTTGTTTAGTTGGAAAGATGACTAAGTCACCCTTCACAAGTACGTGTGAAAGGGGTGAGGGTCTATTGGACCTAATACATACCGATGTATGTGGACCGTTTAGATCAATCACAAAGGATGGGAACCGCTTCTACGTGACTTTTACCGATGACTATAGTAGATATGGGTATATCTATTTAATCAAGCAAAAGTCAGAAACTTTTGAAAAGTTCAAAGAGTTCAAGAATGAAGTGGAGAATCAATTGGGCAGGAAAATCAAGATGCTTCGATCCGATCGACGAGGAGAGTACCTAAGTTTTGAATTCCACGATTATCTCAAGGAGTGTGGAATAGTTTCACAATTGACGCCACCTAGGACACCGCAATTGAATGGTGTGGCAGAAAGGCGTAATCGAACCTTATTGGATATGGTTCGCTCTATGATGAGTCATGCTTCACTACCTATCTCTTTTTGGGGGTATGCCTCAGAGACTGTCGCCCATATCCTTAATCGAGTCCCTACTAAGAAGGTTGCCAAAACACCTCACGAGATGTGGACAGGGAAAGCTCCCTCGTTGGCACATATCAAGGTTTGGGGTTGCGAGGCTTTCGTAAGACGAGATACTCATGACAAGCTCGAACCTCGAAGTGAGCGATGTATTTTCATCGGCTACCCGCAGAAATCCTTTGGATATCTCTTCTATAGACCAGAGGACAATGTTGTCTTTGTTGCGAAAAGAGGAGTTTTCCAAGAGCGAGAACTCATAGGCCAAGGAGACAGTGGGAGGCAAATCGAGCTTGAAGAGATTCAAGAGTCGATAGATGAAGGAACCTCTACCACTGGTACTCAACCCAAGGAGGAAACTCCGGTTGAACCGATGGACGAGTCCTTACCTCTTAGATGTTCCGATAGAGTTAGAGTTCATCCCCAGTTTTATGGTTTTCATATTACTACCGAAGGGGAAACGTATATTAGTGATGGTACACTAACAAATCTTGATGAACCTAATAGCTATAAGGAAGCCATGGCAGGCCCGGAGTCTGCAAAATGGAAAGAGGCAATGGATAGCGAGATCCAATCCATGTATGATAACCAAGTTTGGAATTTGGTTGATAATGTGCCCGGACGTAAGACTGTTGGGTGCAAATGGATGTTCAAGAAGAAGACCGACGTGGATGGAAACGTACACGCGTATAAAGCGCGATTGGTTGCGAAGGGCTTTACTCAAACTCCCGGAGTTGACTATGATGAGACCTTCTCACCCGTTGCAAAGATAAAATCTATTAGAGTGATGCTAGCGATTGCCGCATTTCATGATTATGAGATTTGGCAAATGGATGTCAAGACCGCTTTACTTAACGGAAAGTTGGCTGAGGATGTTTACCTGGCTCAGCCAGAGGGGTTTGTGGATCCGAAGCATCTGAATAGAGTGTGTAAGCTTGAGAAGTCCATTTATGGACTTAAGCAAGCGTCTCGCAGATGGAATCTTTGCTTCGATGAGAAAGTCAAAAAGTTTGGATTTGTACGAAGCGAAGATGAATCATGTGTATATGTCAAAGCTAGTGGGAGTGTAGTAAGATTTCTCATTCTATATGTCGATGACATATTACTCATAGGAAACGACATCCCGACTCTGTAGGAGGTTAAGTCCTGGCTCGGGAAGTGCTTCGCTATGAAGGACCTCGGAGAGGCTTCTTACATTTTGGGAATAAGGATAGTAAGAGAAAGAAGTAAGAGACTAATTGGAATTAGTCAGAACACTTACTTAGAAAAGGTACTAAAACGTTTTAGTATGGAAAACTCAAAGAAGGGAGAATTACCGATACAAAGTAATGCCAAGTTGAGTAAGACTCAAACTCCAAGCACCGAAGCTGAAATAACAGAAATGACCCGAGTACCATACGCTTCCACAGTTGGCTCAATCATGTACGCTATGACTTGTACTCGCCCTGATGTAGCCTTAGCTTTGAGCATGGTTAGTAGATATCAAGGGAATCCTGGCAGAGCACATTGGATTGCAGTGAAGAATATCCTTAAGTACCTTCGGAGGACGAAGGAATGGTTCTTAGTCCTCGGAGGGAGTGATGACTTGAAGGTGCGAGGGTATAGTGACGCCAGTTTTCAGATCGACAGGGACAACTACCGTTCGCAGTCGGGCTGGGTCTTTACCCTAAATGGAGGAGCAGTGACATGGAAAAGTTCCAAGCAGGAAACCGTAGCTGATTCAACGTGCGAATCAGAGTACATTGCAGCAAGCGAAGCGTCGAAGGAGGCAATATGGCTGAAGAACTTCATCGGTGATCTTGGAGTTGTACCTGCCATAAAGGAGTCCATGGAGATTTTCTGTGATAACGAAGGAGCGGTTGCCTTGGCCAAGGAACCGAGGGATCATGGTAGATCAAGACATATCGACAGAAAATATCACTTCAATAGACATCGTGTAGAAGAAGGAAAACTCATAGTGAAGAGGATATCATCAGAAGATAACCCAGCAGATCCGCTTACGAAGGGACTGAGTAGGGTTAAGCAGTTGCAGCATGCTAGGAGTATTGGGCTGAAGGATGATATTAGTATAGATTAGATAGTATTAGAAACGTGTAATAGATAAATGTAATTAACATTTGATGATTAAATAAAGGAGTTTTATTTATGAGTAATGTTACTGTCTTATGTTAATTGTTTAACTATTGTTTCACTTTGCATGTTTTGACTTCAGAATAATTGAGTTTATTAGGAATAATCGAATTGTTCAAATTGTCCACAATCGTTCATATGTTGGAAGTAGATATGAATGAAGACTGTCATGAATTGCTGTGTAGATTGTCTAAATGGTGTTAGACATAGTAAAGGGTTGCTGCAACGTTCATGAGTGCTTATGAACTAGTTTTGAGCATTGGAACAAACCCGCGCTTGCTGGAATCACCTTATGGAATATGATATAAAAGGGTGATCGCAAGACGATAATATCATATAGTCTTAAAACCTAGATATATGGTTTGTTATTTGTTAATTGATTGTACATTGATAATGTGAAAACGCATCAGTAACTCGGTGTTATAAAACGCATTGTTGTGTATAGTTGGTTAATGAATAAGTAAATGCATATAAGTCGAAGTTTATCTGTAACTTTTATCTAAGAAGGTAGAAGCGATATCTCGGCCGCTCGATGATTTGATTTGACATATGTGCCGGGCCCGGTCAGAACTGAATTGATGTGTTCGATTATGTTCTATGTCAAATGAATCATAGATCGAGAAACCTAAATGCTTGACTAACCATTCCATAGGATTGTCAGCATAATATCTAATAGAGGACTGTACGATCCCTTATCTAAAGGACAAGATTGATTAGATCAGAGTTTGACAGCGTCTTTGAGAGCTACGATTGCAAACCGAATTGTACTTGTGCATATAGTTACTAGACATATCCAAGTGGGAGACTGTTGGAATAGTCTCTAAGGCTGCAACTATATTAGGCAAGTATTTGACCCGGTTGTGCATGGTCCTTTTGGGTTGCCTTCACCATAGCAACTTCATAGGATGATTTATTAAGAGAGAATAAATATTATTTATATATTATGAGAATAATATAAAGAATAATAATATTGTTATTTGATTAATATAAGTCATAGAATTAATTGGAATTAATTTGGTGACTTAAAGAGATTAATTAAATAAGAGGGTATAAACTGTCAATTGTTTGATAGTTAAACTTTAGACTGTAAATCCATATTGATAGGGATTGGACGGATTCTAGAAGCTAGGGATAACTTCAAATCGTCCAAGGTTATCAAAGGAATGGATTTGGATAACTTTAAGAGAAGATTATCCAATTAGGGTTTAAGCTGTAACCCTTAAGGAGTCTACAAGTATAAATAGACCCTATGGCAAAGGGAAATCGGCACTTCATCTAAAGTATAGAACCCCTGGCCGATTTCCTCCCCTCTCCTCTCTCCCAAATCATCCTCCTTGCTATTTAGTGTTTGTAAGCCATTAGAGGAGTGAAAATTGTGACTCTAGAAGCTCCAAGACAACAAGATCAACAAGGGATTCAAAGGTATGATTCTAGATCTATTTTAACATTGTTCTTATACCTAAATAGTCATTAGAAGTCTTGGATTCAAAGCATGTTTAATTAGAAAGCCTAGATCCAAGCATTAGGGTTTTGCATGCACACATAGGAAAGTTCTTATGGCTAAAACCCATCAGTAACGTCTGACCTAAGCCGAAAGATTGAAATAAAAGATAATCAAAGCGATCGGTAGAGGTATCGCGATAGTTTCTTGTAGCTAGAAATGCTACATTTTAAGATGAGATTAGAACATTAAGGAAAGTATAGTCTGTTCTGGATGACTTTAATAAACTTGAGTCTAAGCATTACAACATACGATGATAGGTCATTAGAATATGACATATCGTTCCATTGTAGTAATAAAGGAACTTATTTTAAGTTCGTATCCAGTGAGGATCAAGATTTTGACTTGAAGGTCATAATTTGTAGTCTAACGTGAAATAGAGAGCTAGTGCAAGATCGAGCACTGCCTGCAGTCAAGAAGTCCAAGAGTTAGATACTCATTCGAAGAAAAAAGGAAGTTATGATTATTACCTAGGATGAATAGATAACGTATGGAGTCATTATAATGCCCTGTTTCGTTGATGATTCCAGGACGTAATCATTCTAAGGGGGAGATAATTGTAACGCCCACAGATTCGGGCTAGCCAATTTAAAGACAATGAGCATCAAAAATGAGTCTTTAATGGAAGATTATTTAGAAGGATTAGTCTTAACCAAGTTGTAGAATATATCTCAAGGGTTCCGTACATATAAAGAACACCGAAATCCGAGTTCTAACGAAGAAGTTATGGCACGTCGAAGATTTTCGGCAAAACCGGCACGACACCGTGAGACATAAATAGTGAATTTACGATACAGGACTTTTTAGCCTTAGTGATCTAAACCAAAGTTTTAGTATATGTTAAACCTGTAACATCCCGGAATAGCAAAGAGTATAGTGGAAGGGCTAAAAGAGTAAAATTGGAAGGGGAACTCGGCGAGTCCATGGGTGGACTCGGCGAGTAGAGTCGCGACTTGGTCGCGTGTTAAGTGGCCGACTCGGCATGTCAGTAAGGTGGACTCGGCGAGTAGGCGCTGAGTGGAGAAAACCCTAATTCTCGGGGTTGAGCCCTATATAAAGAACATAACATTCATTCCCCTAGCCTCTTTACTCATCCTCAAGTCCAGAAACCCTTAGCCTTCGTGTGTGAGTGATCATATTGCATTGGGAAGCTTGGAGAAGAAATTGTTGAGGAGATCTTGAAGGGTAGGAGGCTTGGAGCAAGGGGCTTTGCTTGAATTCGAGTTCCATTGCAGTTGGGGCATTCTTTTGAGGTAATATCTCGTCCTTGGGCTGTAATTCTTATGGATTCATCATTATGGGGTTTGTGGGGAGCTTATCTTTTGGTGTTTTGGAGTTTAAAGGTTAGATCTGAGGTTGCTACCTCAGATCTGGAATGGAGAAGGGTTGGAATGCCTGAAAGTCCCTGTGTTTGAGTGTGTAGTGAAGCTATCATGTCCCAAACCCTAGCCCTAAAGTGTTAAAGGCTTAGATCTCTTTGGATTCACGTAAAGTTTGTCACTTTACGTGATGGATGGGTTGTAGGAGGTTAGATCTATGTTTTGGTCAATTGCATGGCCTGGAGTGCTTCTGTATGGATTCAGACCGGTGGTACTCGGCGAGTCACATGGGTGGACTCGACAAGTTGCTTGAAGATGAGCTGGAACTCGACGAGTTGGAAGAACAACTCGGCGAGTTGGATGAAGATGGCCTGGAACTCGGCGAGTTGTATGAACAACTCGGCGAGTAGGTTGAAGATAGCCTTAGACTCGGCAAGTCTATTCTTGGACTCGGCGAGTCTTGTCGAAGAGTCCCAATATTTTCTGGTCGGGTCGAGAATCGGGGAGTCAAGGGATGACTCGGTGAGTTGTGTGCGAGTGGACTCAGAGTTGTTGGACTCGGCGAGCCTCGGGGTGACTCGGCGAGTTAGGTCGCGGATTGAGGGAAGTCCTGAGCTTGGGGACTCGGCGAGTCATCAGGTTGACTCGGCGAGTAGAGTCAGTCAGGGGTTGACTTTGACCTTGTCCAAGGGTTGACCAATTGTCTTCCGGGGGTATTTTGGTAATTAAGGGTATTTATTGAGTTGAGTGTTTTGGTGTTCAGTGGAGGAGTTCGTGTCGGAGTTTGGAGCAGCGGGATCTTATCCTTTCAGCCGGCAGTTTCGAGGTGAGTTATCCTCACTATATCAATAGGGTCTAAGGCACCAAGGCCGACCCTTATCAGATTGAGATCCGGGTAGTTGTTGTTATGTTACTGCTTTGATATGTTTGCATCCTGAGAGCTAGGATGGTATATGTTAGAGACCTGATTGAGATCGGTATCTTGAGAGATAGGGAGATGCTATGCTAGTGACCTGTTAGGTCTGTATCCTGGTTAGGATGATGATATGTTATGTGATCTGTTTGATCTGCTTGTTGACTGTGAATTGCTATATGATTATATGTATATGTGCACATGGTTGTTTGGACTGGAGTTGGGTTGAGGCGGGTCCTGCTTTATGCTGTAGGCCAAGATACCCAGGGCGGACCGGTTGTTCCGAAGGCCCAGCGAGCGGTCCGGATAGGCTGTAGGCCCCAAGAGGGCGGACCAGACATGCCAAGGCTCGGAGAGTGGACCAGGCCGACTGAAGGCCCGGTGCGGGCGGACCGGTCATACTGTAGACTCAGAGAGTGGACTAGGTGGATTGAAGGCCCGGTGCGGGCAGACCAATCACACTGCAGACTCGATGTATGTGGTTAGATTCGGAGAGTGGACCAGGTGGATTGAAGGCCCGGTGCGGGCGGACCAATCACACTGTAGACTCGATGTTTATGGCTAGACTCAGAGGCTGGACCAGGTGGACTGTAGGCCCGTGCGGCGGACCAGTCACACAGTAGACCCAAAGTGCATGGCTGTTCTGTGATCAGATATGTTGTGGCATGTTATGCGTGCATAGTATAAGTGGTTGGTATTTTGGGGATATCTCACTAAGCTTTCGGGCTTACAGTTGTGGTTTTATGTTTTTCAGGTTCTTCAGGAGACTGTGGCAAGGCGAAGGCGTGATCGTACCGCTCCTCATGATTTTGTAGTAATGTGATTCTGGGAATACGCTAAATGTTTTGTATTGAAAACCTTTTTGTAATGATTTAATGGAATCGAGTTGTTTTTGAAAAATTTAAAATTGGTTGTATTTTTCGGTCGTTACAGGTTGGTATCAGAGCCTTGGTTTGAGTGAATTGGAGAAACACTCATGTGACTCCAGTCTGAAATCGAGGAGAGTTTTCAAAAGAGAGTTTAAAATGGTTTTCAAATGAGTAAAGGAGGACGCGGAGGTACGATCAGCCGGAGCCAGTAAGTAACCCCAAAATACCATACATGTTATTTGTTTTTGAGCTTTGATAGAACAACATGCTAGTTTTAGGCTAGGGATCTTCAGGATTTCATGATAATGTTGCTTGATTTGTGATGCCTGTAGCCTAGGGTTTCCTTGTGGGAGATTTTCAGAGTTCCTCTAGTGGTGAGGGTTGAGAGTTATTATGCATGTTTTCACTAGGGTGTTGTGGTAGTACTTCATACAAATATGGGTAGGTGTGGAAGGTAGTATGGGCCCGTACTACTGAAAGCACAGGACCCATTTGTGTATCAGGGAAACCATGACCTCTAGGATTGGGTTGAGAGAGTTGGATCCCAGGATAATGGGAAGCGTCTGAGATTTTGTGTGGTGTTTTTCAGTATGGAGATTCCGAGGCATGATGAGAGTGGATCCGGATCAGGACTGGGAGCAGGAGAGGGAGTTCCGGGCGGGTCAGTACCGCCTGAGGTTATCGGTCAGATGAGCACGTGTGAGTTGGATGCGAGGATTCGTGAGATCCTGCGTGATGAGATTGCTGAGTTGTTCCGGGCTGAGTTACCGGAGCTGGTTGGGTCGATCAAGACCGCCATGGTTGAGTATTTTGATGAGCGCTATGCAGCTCTCATAGAGACGGCTGCCGCGGCGGCTACAGCAGCTGTAGCAGCGGAAGGGGGAGGAGCTGGTCGGGGCTTTCAGTATCGGGACTTCGACAATACGAAGCCTCCCACCTTTGATGGAGTTCAGGACCCGATTGTTGCTATGAGGTGGTTATCAGACGTGGAGGGGTGTTTCTTCATGTGTTCATGCCCTGCTAATCGGAGGGTGAGGTGTGCTCTGAACCTGTTGAGGCTCGGGGCGAAGGATTGGTGGAGATTGACCACGGGGTCATATTCGGATGCGCAGAGGGCTGCGGTTTCATGGGATCAGTTCAGGGAGATGTTCAGTACTCGTTATGTTCCGCAAGTTGAGAGGGAGAGATTGGCTCAGGAGTTCCTTGAGCTGAAGCAGGGTTCGGAGTCGGTCACTCAGATCACCAGGATGTTCACTGAGAGGGCAATGTTTTGCCCAGAGTTCGCTTCGGAGCAGGCTCAGATGTCTCGATATCTGAGCATGCTCAAGAAGGATATCAGACAGTTTGTGTCTACCCAGAGGTGCGAGACCTTGTTGGAGTTGTAGGAGGCCGCTAGGCGGCATGAGTTAGAGATTGAGTTGCAGTTGCGTGAACTGAGGCAGGCTCCGGTGCAGTCGCAGCCGGCGCCGAAACGGTCCAAGACCGTTGATGTTAGAGTGGGGGATCTGAGCAGCCACACTTGTGGGAAGTGTGGGAGGGGTCACACCGGAGTTTGTAGCTCCGGTGGTGCATGCCGCAAGTGCGGAAAGGAGGGGCACTATGCGAGGGATTGTCGGCAGTCAGTGCCGGTTCGGGATTTGAGGATTTGTTATCATTGTCATCAGGTTGGACTTTTGAGGGTCAACTGTCCACAGCTTGCTGCGGGACCGGTGCAGGCTCCAGCACCGACCACTTTGAGGATTACAGGTGGAGGTCAGGGTGGAGCGGAGCCCCCAAGGGCTCAGGGTCGTGCTTATCAGCTTGCGGCAGAGGAGGTCAGAACAGTGCCAGATGCAGCTGCGGGTATGTTTCTTTCTTGATATCTTGTTATCTTGTGATTATTTGTGTTGTATTGTTTATGTGCTGGTATCTTTGTGTGGTTTTCGATGCGGTATTCGTCGTTTTGAGGGTTGTGGTTTGGTTATGGGTTATTGTATTGGGAATTTCGTTGTATCATTCATGAGGGTTATTAGTGGAAACCTAGCATTGGTATGAAGGCCGGGTAGCATCTGCTTTCTGAGGAGTGGTTAGATGCAGATTGAATTTCTTTTGAGCGGGTTAATCAGTGTTGATGTGGGATCTTGTTAAGGTTGTTTATGCCTGTGTAAATTAGTCCACGTGTAAGTGTTGGTTATGTGCAGAGCTGTTCTGGGAGGTCGATGATGGCGACCGGTGGTTGTTAATCAGTGCTACAAGTGGGGGAGAATTGGAAAATTCTCCGGGAGATCGATGAGTATTTAAGGGTGCTTAGCTACTTGGGTTTCATCTGTGGTTCTGTCAGTCAAGAGTATAGGTTGGTACGAGTAAGTGGCAGGCATGCGGGGCGGAATACAGACCTAGGGCATTCGATTGTGGAGGGCCTGGGAGCAGGCCAAGATCGAGCATGTGCGATTGAGACAGAGTTCGGAACCCTTAAAGGGTTAGAACAGTATGCATGGGAGGATTTCCGGGAGAGATAGCTCAGAATGATGAATGCTAGTTAAGCGGTCCGGATAGACTGAAGGCCGGTAGGCGTACCATTCAGGCCGAAGGCTCGGAGAACGGTCCAGCCAAACTAAAGGCACTGAGAGCGGTCCAGATTGGCTGAAGGTTCTGAGAGTGGTCCAGATTGGCTGAAGGCCTGGTGAGGCGGTCCAGTCATGCTAAAGAATCAGCATGTATTGCTAGTCCGGTTGAGGAGATGGATTGAGTATTTTGCGATGTGTTAGCATCAGGAGGTCTGGCCCCGGGTATTGATCTTGATTAGTGGAGATGGTGCATGGACTCGAGGGTCCTTGCGAGCAGATTCAAAGCATGTGTGTTGCATGGATAGCGGTTATGCTATAAAGGGGTGGTGCAGCATTGGGTGAGCACCGTGGCACTTGTTGTGGTGACAAGGCAGCCAAGTGGATTTCCTTGGTAAGGAATGGGAGAGGAGTGTAACTCTGAGAGGGAGTGCAAGTTCACAGAAGTGAAAACGGTAGAGCAGAGTTATGATTAGAGTGATCCATGTATGGTTATTGAGCAGCATGTTTGCGGTAGTGGAATGGAGTCACATCCGGATTGGGATGTCTGCTGAGGTCGCGGAGGGAATTCCGCGGCTGTAGAGCCAAGAGGCTTGGAAGGGATGTAGGGAGAGAGTCATGGGCTCTCAGTGTGATTTTGATCAAGGGTTGAGTGCGTAGTAGTGGTTCATCCTGGGGGATGTTTGGAGATATCATCAGTGTATCGGGTTTTCCTAACCTGAGGGTGCTAGAGTTAGTTCAGCATGTGTATGTGATTACAAGAGGAGAACTCATGGGAGTTGCTCTGAAGAATGTGTCTTCCTGTCAGCAGAATGATTAGAGTTGGACTCGGATCGAGAATCCGGTGGTGCATGGTTATCTTCTAACTCATATGGGTCGAGTGATGGTTGTGATTTGGAGCAGTGATGCATCTTGGGTAATTCTCGATTGTTGAGTGTGATTAGCAGAGGGTACAACCGGTGCCCGGTTTGAGACAGTGGTCAGGACACCGCAAGGAAAGAGGAAATGAGTTCGAGTTTCGATGGTTATACCTTGAGGAACCTGGTCTGGTTAGGGCCAGGTGGCGCGTCGTGGGAGTATTTTGGAGTTGAGTTGTCGTAGGCTTCGAGGACGAAGCCTAATTTAAGTGGGGGACAATTGTAACATCCCGGAATAGCAAAGAGTATAGTGGAAGGGCTAAAAGAGTAAAATTGGAAGGGTAACTCGGCGAGCAGAGTCGCGACTTGGTCGTGTGTTAAGTGGCCGACTCGGCGAGTCAGTAAGGTGGACTCGGCGAGTAGGCGCTAAGTGGAGAAAACTCTAATTCTCGGGGTTGAGCCCTATATAAAGAACATAACATTCATTCCCCCAGCCTCTTTACTCATCCTCAAGTCCAGAAACCCTTAGCCTTCGTGTGTGAGTGATCATATTGCATTGGGAAGCTTGGAGAAGCAATTATTGAGGAGATCTTGAAGGGTAGGAGGCTTGGAGCAAGGGGCTTTGCTTGAATTCGAGTTCCATTGCAGTTGGGGCGTTCTTTTGAGGTAATATCTCGTCCTTGGGCTGTTATTCTTATGGACTCATCATTATGGGGTTTGTGGGGAGCTTATCTTTTGGTGTTTTGGAGTTTAGAGGTTAGATCTGAGGTTGCTACCTAAGATCTGGAATGGAGAAGGGTTGGAATTCCTGAAAGTCCCTGTGTTTGAGTGTGTAGTGAAGCTATCATGTCCCAAACCCTAGCCCTAAAGTGTTAAAGGCTTAGATCTCTTTGGATTCACGTAAAGTTTGTCACTTTACGTGATGGATGGGTTGTAGGAGGTTAGATCTATGTTTTGGATCAATTGCATGGCCTGGAGTGCTTCTGTATGGATTCAGACTGGTGGTACTCGGCGAGTCACATGGGTGGACTCGACGAGTTGCTTGAAGATGAGCTGGAACTCGACGAGTTGGAAGAACAACTCGGCGAGTTGGATGAAGATGGCCTGGAACTCGGCGAGTTGTATGAACAACTCGGCGAGTAGGTTGAAGATAGCCTTAGACTCAGCAAGTCTATTCTTGGACTCGGCGAGTCTTGTCGAAGAGTCCCAATATTTTCTGGTCGGGTCGAGAATCGGGGAGTCAAGGGATGACTCGGTGAGTTGTGTGCGAGTGGACTCAGAGTTGTTGGACTCGGCGAGCCTCGGGGTGACTCGGCGAGTTAGGTCGCGGATTGAGGGAAGTCCTGAGCTTGGGGACTCGGCGAGTCATCAGGTTGACTCGGCGAGTAGAGTCAGTCAGGGGTTGACTTTGACCTTGTCCAAGGGTTGACCAATTGTCTTCCGGGGGTATTTTGGTAATTAAGGGTATTTATTGAGTTGAGTGTTTTGGTGTTCAGTGGAGGAGTTCGTGTCGGAGTTTGGAGCAGCGGGATCTTATCCTTTCAGCCGGCAGTTTCGAGGTGAGTTATCCTCACTATATCAATAGGGTCTAAGGCACCAAGGCCGACCCTTATCAGATTGAGATCCGGGTAGTTGTTGTTATGTTACTGCTTTGATATGTTTGCATCCTGAGAGCTAGGATGGTATATGTTAGAGACCTGATTGAGATCGGTATCTTGAGAGATAGGGAGATGCTATGCTAGTGACCTGTTAGGTCTGTATCCTGGTTAGGATGATGATATGTTATGTGATCTGTTTGATCTGCTTGTTGACTGTGAATTGCTATATGATTATATGTATATGTGCACATGGTTGTTTGGACTGGAGTTGGGTTGAGGCGGGTCCTGCTTTGTGCTGTAGGCCAAGATACCCAGGGCGGACCGGTTGTTCTGAAGGCCCAGCGAGCGGTCCGGATAGGCTGTAGGCCCCAAGAGGGCGGACCAGATGTGCCAAGGCTCGGAGAGTGGACCAGGCCGACTGAAGGCCCGGTGCGGGCGGACCGGTCATACTGTAGACTCAGAGAGTGGACCAGGTGGATTGAAGGCCCGGTGCGGGCAGACCACTCACACTGCAGACTCGATGTATGTGGTTAGATTCGGAGAGTGGACCAGGTGGATTGAAGGCCCGGTGCGGGCGGACCAATCACACTGTAGACTCGATGTTTATGGCTAGACTCAGAGGCTGGACCAGGTGGACTGTAGGCCGGTGCGGCGGACCAGTCACACAGTACACCCAAAGTGCATGGCTGTTCTGTGATCAGGTATGTTGTGGCATGTTATGCGTGGATGGTATAAGTGGTTGGTATTTTGGGGATATCTCACTAAGCTTTCGGGCTTACAGTTGTGGTTTTATTTTTTTCAGGTTCTTCAGGAGACCATGGCAAGGCGAAGGCGTGATCGTACCGCTCCTCATGATTTTGTAGTAATGTGATTCTGGGAATACGCTAAATGTTTTGTATTGAAAACCTATTTGTAATGATTTAATGGAATCGAGTTGTTTTTGAAAAATTTAAAATTGGTTGTATTTTTCGGTCGTTACAAAACCGATAAAATGCATCAAAATAATGCCCAAATCTGACTTCGTATGAGGAAGTTATTATTTTTCTAACATTTTGCATAACAGTGCACAACCCAAAAATTTGAATTTTAGATCGGTCGATTTTCAGCCAAAATAATCTAAACAAGAAACGAATATATCGTTAATAGGAGTTAAACGATAAAAAGGTAGTCGAAAACGGAGCTCGTATGTGAAAGATATGGACGAAGCTTAGTCTCTACTCTTGGAGCGCAGCGAATTCGATACAGTTTTGTAAATCCGAGATAGAATGAGAATTAGCCAACAGTGTATAAATGAAAGTTGTAGTACTCATAAATACCAACACGTGGATATAAATAACATCGAAAACGAAGCTCGTATGCGAAAGATATGGACGAAGCTTAGTCTCTACTTTTCGAGGGCGGCGGATTCGAATACAATTTTGTAAATCTGAGATACAATAAGAATTAGCCGACGGGGTCTAAATAAAAGTTGTAGTAGTCATAAATACCAACGCATGGATATAAATAACGTAGAAAACGGATCTTGTACACGGAAGATACGGACGAAGCTTAGAGACTACTTTACTATAAAACTCCTATAAATAAAGGGTGAACTCCTCATATTTTCTTCACACCATAAGCCTTTCTTTCTTTCTCTCTCTAACTTCTCTCTAGCCTCCCTAAACCCCTACCAAGTCTAGGGAACCTCCCTAGCACGAGAAGGAAGCCCTGGAGCGCCCGACGGCTCCGAGAAGAAAAGCTTTCGGCTCAGAAACGCTGCTCTAGCGAAGCCCGGTTTTCCATAAAACCCGTTGTAAGTGAGCTACGCCTACGCTATTTTTTAAATAGCTTTTATTTAGTTATAGTAACGTAATTAGGAACTTATAATAAGTACTTTGGCTATTATTATGGGTTATATAAGTATTGATTAACACTTATATAATAGTAATAGTAGCTAAACTATTAATTAGTCTCGACGAATAATAGACTAAACTCTAGTCGTAATAATACTAGGTTTCGTCGAAGGAAATTATTTTTTTAAGAAGCGAGGCGTTGTCTGAGTTCGGAATCATCAACATATCAGGTGAATGCATAGTCCCTTTCATGAACATGATTTTAATACAAGTATTAATTAAAGTATTAAATATATGTTAAAGAGTTAAATATTTGTTGAAGAGTTTATGTGTGAGTGCATAGTCCCTTTCATGAACATGATTTTAATACAAGTTTTGATTGAAGTATTAATTATATGTTTATGTGCGAGTTAATTAATGTTGCGTAAAATAGGTGTTAAAGAACATACCTGATTATCTATGATGATTTAGGATAAAGAGTAGACCTAAATTAATTATGAGGAATATTGGGTAGTATTTTCTTATGAGTACAAGTGAGTTATACTCAGAGAATAGAACTTTAGTATATGTCATTTATCCGGGAGCATGGATTAGACACAGTCATTGTCCCTAGTCCGAGAATATGGATTGGACATAGTCAACTGTCATTAATTCGTTGGTATGGATTAAGACATATCCAGTTGTCCTTAGTCCGGGAGTCTAGATTAAGACATAGTCATTCGTCCCTAGTCCGAGAGTATGGATTAGGCATAATTATTCATCATTAATCCGAGAGTATGGATTAGTCATTCGTCCCTAGTCCGAGAGTATGGATTAGGCATAACCATTCATCATTAATCTGAGAGTATGGATTAGGTAAAGTCGTTCATTTATGATCCGGAAGTATGGATTAGGTAAAACGGTTAATCTTGGGTTTGAGAGTATGGATAATCTCGTTGTGAGGATCGACGGGGTGGGATAAGAGTTGCTTATACATATATGGTGAAATTGTATACTTTGTGAGTTCTAAATTATATATATGATATAACATTGTGGGATTGAAATCCCTATGTACTCACCAGGTTTCCCAACCTGACCCACTCAATTTATTTATATCACAGGTGTTGATATGAAGTCACATTACACTGAGAGATTAAGGAGATATAAATCACTAGTGATAACGAATGTAAGTTCTATTTATGCTTATGTTTCTGTATTGACGATGACATCCCAAATGTTTTACAATGAATAAAAATACTTTATTCGGAAATGTTGTGATAACGTATTTATCATGTTTTACTGGGAACAAATTCCGCAAACATTTTTATTACAAAAGGTACTCTGATTTTTATAAAGCATAAACAAAATCAGTCTTTTCTGTCCGAGAAAATGGGGATGTCACAGTTGGTATAAGTGCATTAGTTTAAGCGAACTAGGAATATGGATTTATTTCTAGACATAAACTTAGAATGCTAAGGAATGATTGTGAGGAGTGTGTCTAATGGATTTAGGTAATACACCTGAATAGACACAAGCACTAGCTTATTTAGGGAAAATGCCTAACATGCTTTTATGTGCAAAATGATTTATGATATGCATTATATAAACGGATTTATGGTATGTTGCCGACCGGATCTAGAAAATTTATGTGTTCAGGTTTCTAAATGTTTAATTACGGTATTAGAACTGATATGTAATTTTTTCGCAGTAATAAGGAGATTTACACGTCAATCGTTAATCAAATCTTTCCTATCTTAATTCTCGTAATTTCGCCCCGAACATCTGATCTGGTGTAGAGATCGAAATGACAAGAACCCAAAGTGGAGTCAGGAACGCGACTGGAAACAGGAATCAACCTCCACTGATTAAGCAAATACCTGTTGTCGTAGCCGATCCTGAGCCAATCACAATGGTCGGAGTGCAAGCGATGATCCAAATGATTTTGGATCGTTAAATGGGCAGTCAGAGGAAGGGAACTACAGTGGGACTGTTGGTCAAGCCGATGAACCGGTGATTAGGAGGATTAATCAAGATGACGGAGTCGAGAGGAATGGATGCAAGTACTAAGATTTTCTGACTTGCAAGCCATCGAATTTCACTAGAAAGGAAGATCCAATCGAAGTTGTGGATTGGATCTCGGAGATGGAGTTGGCTTTCATGACGTGTGGTTGCAGAGGCAAATTACAGACCATGTTTGTAGTGCGGCAGTCTCGAGGAGGTGTTGTTCGGTGGTGGAACACCCTGGGGAAGACTTTAAGCCCCAATGAGCCCCTACAACTGACATGGGAAGAGATTTTGGTGCATTCAAACGTAAATACGGTTCAGCCCAAAACCTGCTCGAGCTGGAGAACCAATTCCTAACCTTGAAAAAAGGAAGCATGACCATCGATGAATACACCAATAACTTCAAGGACAAGATTGAGTTTGCTTTGCGCCATGTTTCGGACAAGCTGACAAAAATTGACAAGTACGCAAAGGGACTTCCATGGGAGTATGCGGTGCCAGTACGCCAGGCACCTACTCTGGAGGCAACTATCTGGGCTGCCAAGTCTGTTGAAGATATGATCAAAGGAAGAGCCGCCAGCAAGATGAAGGTTGGCGAGAAGAGAAAATTTGAAGGATCCTCAAGGTCTGACGAGAAGAGAAAATTCTCGAAGTCTGGTTCAAAGAAGTTCAAAGAAGGAATGCAATGTTATGACAAGTACAGAAAGAAGCACATTGGGAAATGCTCTAAAGAGATGACCTGCTTTAAATGTGGGAAAACTGGTCATTACGCCAGCGAATCCACAACCAAGAGAGAAGTCTGCTTTAAGTGTGGTGAAGAAGGACACTTCAAGCAAGACTTCCCAAGGAGAGAAGAAGCAGCAAAACCAAATGTGCCGCCAAAACCGATGGCAAGAGCATTCCATATGATCCTAGACGAAGCAGCAGACAATGAAAGGAATCAGGAGTGAGGATGGATATATGAAGATCAAGTTATGAAGAAGCCATGTATATAGTCTGTTATGGTGTAGCCTATTAGAGGCATAGTCTAGGGTGAACTTGAACACCTATGTAATAGTTTCAAGAAATAATATAAAACCTTCATTTTGTTATCTGATGTGTTGAATGATTGTGTGATTTGCTTGCATGGTGACTTGGATATAGTGCGAGACAATACCTGGGACGAGTATGAGTAGGTGTGAAAGGTAGTAGAGGCCTATACTACCGAAAGCACAGGACTCACGCTTGGATCAGGGAAAGTCACAAGGTTACCAAGAAGCTAGTAATTGATTTCGTTTTATTCAAATATGTCATTACCATTGTTTCAGTAATGACTAAGAAGATGATTTTTATTCCGATCCTAATGGTCATATCGAATTGAGTCCGACTACGATAAGTATGTTACGCGGTTCAGAGAGCCAAGTTTGATGTAACATATGACCTAAGCCAGAAGATTGAAATCAAAGATAATCAAAGCAATCGGTAGAGGTATCGCGATAGTTGCTTGTAGCTAGAAATGCTACCTTTTTAAGATGAGATTAGAACATGAAGGAAAGTATAGTCTGTACTGGATGACTCTAATAAACCTGAGTCTAAGTATCACAACATATGATGATAGGTCATTAGAATATGACACATCGTTCCATTGTAGTAATAAAGGAACTTATTTTAAGTTCGTATCCAGTGAGGATCAAGATTTTGACTTGAAGGTCATAATTTGAAGTCTAACGTGAAATAGGGAGCAAGTGCAAGATCGAGCACCGCCTGCAGTCAAGAAGTCCAAGAGTTAGATACTCATTCGAAAAAACAAGGAAGTTACGATTATTACCTAGGATGAATAGATAACGTATGGAGTCATTATAATGCCCTGTTTCGTTGATGATTCCAGGACGTAATCATCCTAAGGGGGAGATAATTGTAACGCCCGCAGATTCGGGCTAGCCAATTTAAAGACAATGAGCGTCAAAAATGAGCTTTTAATGGAAGATTATTTATAAGGATTAATCTTAACCATGTTGTAGAATATATCTCAAGGGTTCCGTACATATAAAGAACGCCGAAATCCGAGTTCTAACGAAGAAGTTATGGCACGTCGAACATTTTCGGCAAAACCGACACGACACCGTGAGACATAAATAGTGAATTTACGATAGAGGACTTTTTAGCCTTAGTGATCTAAAACAAAGTTTTAGTATACGTTAAACCGAGAACATCCATCAAAAGAACGCCCAAATCTGACTTCGTATGAGGAAGTTATGATTTTTCTAACATTTAGCATAACAGTGCACAACCCGAAAATTCGAATTTTAAATCGGTCAATTTTCAACCAAAACAATCTAAACAAGAAATGAAAATATCGGTAATAGGAGTTAAACGATAAAAAGATAGTCGAAAATGAAGCTCGTATGCGAAAAATATGGACGAAGCTTAGTCTCTACTTTTCGAGGGCGGCGGATTCGAATACAGTTTTGTAAATCTGAGATACTATAAGAATTAGCCGACGGAGTCTAAATAAAAGCAATATTACTCGTAAATAACAACGCATGGATATAAATAACGTAGAAAATGGAGCTCGTACGCGGAAGATACGAACAAAGCTTAGAGACTACTTTACTATAAAACTCCTATAAATAAAGGGTGAACTCCTCATATTTTCTTCACACCATAAGCCTTTCTTTCTCTCTCTAACTTCTCTCTAGCCTCCCTAATGCCCTCCCAAGTCTAGGGAACCTCCCTAACACGAGAAGGAAGCCCCAGAGCGCCCGACGGCTCCGAGAAGAAAAGCTTTCGACTCAGAAACGCTGCTTCAGCGAAGCTCGGTTTTCCATAAAACCCGTTGTAAGTGAGCTACGCCTACGCTATTTTTTAAATAACTTTTATTTAATTATAGTAACATTATTAGGAAATTATAATAAGTACTTTGGCTATTATTATGGATTATATAAGTATTGATTAACACTTATATAATAGTAATAATAACTAGACTATTAATTAGTCTCGGTGAATAATAGACTAAACTCTAGTGGTAATAATACTAGGTTTCGTCGAAGGAAATAATTTTTTTGAAGAAGCGAAGTGCTATTTGTGTTCGGAATCGCCACCGTATCAGGTGAGTGCATAGTCCCTTTCATGAACATGATTTTAATACAAGTATTAATTAAAGTATTAAATATATGTTAAAGAGTTAAATATTTGATGAAGAGTTTATGTGTGAGTGCATAGTCCCTTTCATGAACATGATTTTAATACATGTATAGATTGAAGTATTAATTATATGTTTATATGTGAGTTAATTGATGTTGCTTAAAATACGTGTTAAAGAACATACCTGATTATATATGATGATTTAGGATAAAGAGTAGACCTAAATTAATTATGAGAAATATTGGGTAGTATTTTCTTATGAGTACAAGTGAGTTATACTCAGAGAATACAACTTTAGTATATGTCATTTATCCAGGAGCATGGATTAGACACAGTCATTGTCCCTAGTCCGAGAGTATGGATTGGAGATAGTCAATTGTCATTAAGTCGGGGTATGGATTAATACATAGCCAGTTGTCCTTAGTCTGGGAGTATGGATTAAGATATAGTCATTCGTCCCTAGTCCGAGAGTATGGATTAGGCATGATCATTCGTCATTAATCCGAGAGTATGGATTAGTCATTCGTCCCTAGTCCGAGAGTATGGATTAGGCATAACCATTCATCATTAATCTAAGAGTATGGATTAATTAAAGCCGTTCATTTATGATCCGGGAGTATGGATTAGGTAAAACGGTAAATCTTGGGTTTGAGAGTATGGATAGTCTCGTTGTGAGGATCGACGGGGTGGGATAAGAGTTGCTTATACATATATGGTGAAATTGTATATTTGGTGAGTTCTAAATTATATATATGATATAACATTGTGGGATTGAAATCCCTATGTACTCACCAGGTTTCCTGACCTGACCCACTCAGTTTACTTATATTATAGGTGTTGATATGAAGTCACATTACACTGAGAGATTAAGGAGATATAAATCACTAGTGATAATGAATGTAAGTTCTGTTTATGCTTATGTTTCTGTATTGACGATGACAACCCTAATGTTTTAAAATGAATAAAAATACTTTTATTCGGAAATGCTTTGATAACGTATTTATCATGTTTTACTCGGAACAAATTCTGCAAACATTTTTATTACAAGAGGTACTCTGATTTTTATAAAGCATAAACAAAATCGGTCTTTTCCTGCCGAGAAAATGGGGATGTCACATTTAAGAGCTACGATTGCTAGTTGAGTTATGAAGTCGTACTTGCAATAATAGTTATTAGACATATCCAAGTGGGAGACTGTTGGATTAGTGTCTAAGTCTATAACTATAATTGGTATGACTTGACCCGACCCGACATGGTTCATTTGGGTTGCAATTCACCAGAACAATTTGTATGGATAGACTTTTGAGAGAAGAGGTTATATATGATATATTAATATATTATAAGTTATAATATATTAATATGAAATCATATTATTTAATTAGTATTGATCTAGAAGTAAATTGGAATTAATTTAGTGATCAAAAAGAGACTAACTAAATATGGACTCTTACATATATATGGAATGGGCCAAGGTTTACTTAGGATGGGCTAAGAGTATATGGAAGTTCATGGAAAGTCCATGGAGCTTTTAACCCATGGATCCTATGTAAATGAAAGGTCATGGGTATTAGGGTTTACATGGATGTAAACCTAATCCTCCATAATATATAAAGGGGTCCTTGGCTCACAAAATTGGCACTACTGTGTGTGAAAATGAAGAGGTGGCCGATTTTAGTGAGTTCCATATTCTCTTAAGTTCTTCCAAGTTGTTGATGGTGATTTGTGATTCCACTTGCGGCTTCCACACTATTGGGGCTAAGATCTTAAGGGTAGATACATCAAGACTTTAATCTCCACCATAAGGTATGTTATCCTAACTAGATTCTTGTGTGGTACATGACAATTGTATGCTAGTTATAGGTTTAATACCTTGGAAACACCATTGCATGTATAATTAGTGAAAACATAGATCCAAGGTATTTAGGGTTGCATGAACAACTTAGGAGTGTTAGAATGCTCAAAACCCATCAATGGCATGATACATGCACGTATTATGGACTTTGGTGGAATTTGGGACACGTACTTTCCCTTGGCTAAGTTTTCATACAACAACAACAACAACCATCACTCCAGTACCGGTATGCCTTCCTTTGATCTTTTATATGGGAGGAGGTGTCGAAACCCCATCTGTTGGGGAGAGGTAGGACAGAGAGTGATGGGGGCACTAAGATAGTGATCAAGACGACCGAGTAGATCCAACAGGTCAAACAAAGGTTACTGATAACCCAGAGTCGCCAGAAGAGTTACGCAGACCGGCGACGTTCAGAGCTAGAGTTTTAGGTCGGAGATTATGACCTCCTGAAGGTACCCCCATGGAAAGGGGTGATACGATTCAGGAAGCGGGACAAGCTGGGCTCTCGATACATCGATCCTTTTAGAGTGATCTCCAGAGTGGATAGGGTAGCTTATCAGTTAAAGCTGCCTGTAGAGTTAGCCAGATTCATAAGACTTTTCATGTATCCCAATTGAGGAAGTGTGTAGCTGATGAGACGACAGTGGTCCCTTTAGAGGACATTCAGATTGACGATCGCCTGAACTACATTGAGAAGTCGATAGCGGTCTTGGATAGGAAGGTGATGGTCTTGAGGAATAAAGAGGTGCCCTTGGTTCTGGTTTACTGGCAGCATCGTAGAGGGTCAGAATGTATTGGGAGTCAGAGTCCGAGATGCAAGAGCAATACCTAGAGTTATTTCCAGAAGATGACTTCGTGGGCAAAGTCTGATTCTAATGGCGGGGGGGGGGGGGGGGGGGGGGGGGGAATTGTAACATCCCGAGACCAAGTATATCTCAATAACCCTTACTTTATTATATTTGTCAACTTTGGCTCTTAATTGAGAAAAGGTGGTAGCTGAGTACACAGGGCATACACATGTGTACGCTCAACATACTCATGTGCGTGATTTGGACGCGGAAGCCACCTAGTATGCTGGGAGTACCAGAGGGTACGTTGGGCGTACTAGGCTCATAGTGAAAACCCTAATTATGTGGTGTGTCCTTATTTAAGGAACATGATGGCCTCATTCCTGGCCATCATTTCCAGTCATCAACTCCCTTCAAAACCCTAATTTTTGTTTTCTTAGCTTGAGTAGCTATTTTAATCTTTTGAGTGTTCTTTGTGGGATTCTTTGAGTGAAGAAGGAGCTTTGGAAGAGAATAGAGTTGGAGTCTAAGCTTTGGATCTGAGTTTCCCTATGGTTGGTGTATCATTTGGAGGTATCAAGCTCAAAGCTTTCTCATTGTTTTGATTTATGAATATTGTGGTTCATTTTAGGGTTTATGTCCTAAAGCATGAAGCTTTATGACTTTGTTAAACTCCAGAGCCTAATACCTGTCCCTTTAAGTGTTTCTAGTGGAATGGACTCATAAAAATAGGACCTTGGATGTCAAGATCTCCCCATGCATGATATATGAGAACTTTTGTGAGCAAGGAGTGAGAGTTTATGGGTATTAGACTTTATCAGCCATGCAAAGGCTTAAAGTCACAAACTTTACGGAGTATTAGCCTTTAGTGAGTCCAGATCTGAGAGTAAAGATATGGTCTTAACGTATTAAGACCAAGAGAGTGGGAAAAGTAGGTCTGGGACGTACGCTAAGCGTACTCCCAGATACGCGCAACGTAGCGTCGAAGTTTCCTGATGCATGCATGGCGAAGTAGTACGCCCAACGTAAAAGGCCTGTATGCCCAGTGTACGCACTTGCTGTTGACTTTTAGGGTTTGGTCAAACTGTGGATTTTAGAGGCCATGGAAGGGTAAAATGGTATTTTTATCCTTCTGAGAATTAGTAGTGGGTTTAGCCTAACATCTTTAAGGGTCGTTTATTAATTAGAGTTAATTACGATATATGTTAGGCAGAGGCTAGACCAGTGTTTCGAGTACGAGACATACTTGCTTTACTTACAAGGTGAGTCTTCTCACTATACTCATCGAGCGGAGGGTCCTATGTGCTTATACTGAGTTATGTGATAGTATGCATCTTGTCTTTGTGATATATGCTATATTATTCTGTGCTTTACTAAGTTAGGATCCAACCCGAGCTGTGAGACCAGAGGGTCTTCACTGAGAAACGTGACCGGAGGGTCCACACCGAGCCGTGAGACCGAAGGGTCCTCACCGAGACGCATGACCAGAGGGTCCATGCCGAGCTATAGCCATGAGAGGCTTATTATTTGTGTATGTGGTATTTTGGGGAACTCACTAAGCTTCGTGCTTACCATGTTGTGTGATGTCACAACTAGTACTCTCAGCTTGGAAATTTTATCTACATGTAATAACCTTTTGATGTAGTCTGCAACTTTAAGCTTGAGAATATATGATGTTCATTCCAAGAACCAAATTCAATGCATGTTATACATTCAATATTGGGTCGTAACCCTAATGTTTCAATTCAATCTCAAAATGAGCCATGATCTTCTTATTGGGCCTAATGGGCCACTAAACTTTCAATTTGGTTATGTTGGACCAAGGAACTTTATTTGGGCTCTAATTGGACCCACCTTCATTGAGATCTAGTCTTTTGGGCCATATTGGGCCTAGAATGGTTCATTTTATTTCTAATGCGCCATGATGGGCCATAATTGGTTTCATAAGCCCAAATGGGCCATAAACTACATTTCTTTTATCCTATTGGGTTTTGAACCCTCATAAGGGCCCAATGGGCCGAGAACCATCCATTTGGGCCTCATAGTATCGAAGTCAAGCATGTAAGGCCCACAATACTTCTCCTTTCTTCTCTTCTCTCTTATTCTCGATCCGACTATAAAAAAAATTGCATGGAGTTAAATGGTGACACCTCATTCTTTTTTAGAGGATAACCAAGTCGTTGCACATCATGTATCTATGGATGTGTTAACCCTACATGTAATAACATAGTCAACCCCTCCCTCTCTTCTTCTTAATCTTCGACCAAACCCACCCCTCACCACCTTCACTTTTCTTTCAAACTCTCTCAAATATCCTCTCAAGAACTCCCCTTTCCTCCTCAAAATTTTGTGAGTTTGTGTTTGTGTTTCAGGAGAACTTCATCAAGAATTCATCCATTTTGGTTAGCTACTCTTACTCAAGAAGTTTAACTTCATGATTTTGTTAAAACTTGTTACTTATTTGCTCTTCAAACTATGATCTATGCATCATGGAGCTCTTAGAACTTGAAGAACTCATCAAGGAAGTAGGCTAGGCCGAAAACAAAATCATTTCCTCTTATCTCTTCATCAATACCAGATCCACACCCCAAAGTGAGTTGATACCACGTTGTTTTCGGTTTTAATATGTTTTTGGGGAGAATACAAGTTGCTTATATGATAGATCTATGTATTTGTGCATGTTTATGTCTGTTTTCTAAGTTATATGTTGTGATTATGTGAAGAAACTTCATAAATCTCAAAAACTCTATCAAATCTTGATAATATTTGTAAAATAAAATACTTTATGCAACTTACCATAAAGATGAAAGTGTTAAACATGTTAAGGATGTTGAAAAATTAAACAAAATCTTGTAAATGGACCCTTTTTGACAAATAAACAAAAATATGAAGCTTTTAAGATACTTACGGTTTTCCAAAGACCAAAGAGTCATTTTTATGTAAAAATGGGTCTTTATGATATTCATGGTTTTAAAAGGGCCAAAAGAGTAAATTTTTCACAAAATAGGCTTAAATTGGGCCTTCACGGTTTTATGGGCCAAAATTGAAAATTTTATGACTTTTGTGGATTAAATTGTCATTATAAACAAATTTGAGCCAAAGATGTTGTTTTTTGGTTAAAAAGGGCTGAAAATGCCAATTTTATTAAATTGAGCCGAAAATGTCAATTTTCATGATATTGGGCCAAAAATGTTATTTTTAACAAAAGTGGGCTAAAAATGTCATTTTATTTGAAATAAGCCCATAAATGTAAATTTTTTGTCATAAGTGTCTTAAAGTGTCAATTTTACCAAAAATGTGCCTAAATTGTAAATTTACGGCTTAATGGGCCAAAAATGTCATCATTACAAAAAGTGGGCTTTTTATGTAATTTTGGAAAACAATCGAGCTAAAACAAACAATGTGATAACAAACAAACTAAATACATCGATTACATGTTTATTGGGCCTAATAGTTACATTTCATGTTTATTAGGCCTTAGTGGTCCATTTACATGTTTATTGGCCCTGGATTATACATTACATGTTTATTGGGCTTTAGTGGTCCATTTACATGCTTATTGGGCCTGGATTATACATTACATGTTTATTGGGCCTTAGTGGTCCATTTACATGCTTATTGGGTCTAGATTATACATTACATGTTTATTGGGCCTTAGTGGTCCATTTACATGCTTATTGGGCCTGTAAATGACTTACGTGTTTAGTGGGCCTTAGTTGTCATTTTGCATGTCTGTTGGGCCTGGTACATTCACATACATACTCGTTGGGCTTTGCAAATAGTAAACATACATGGAAACATTATACACAACGTAATACAATATCCGCGTAAACTCAATTAAGGATCTAGTGAGACATGTCGGTTGACACATCTTGAGTGTACAATCATAACCTGTAGTTATAACCAGAGTCTCCTAGAGGGAGAGCAAGAGTTTGTGTATAGATCTATACGGGGTGACACCCCACACGTGAGTTGTTCACTACAGTTAGACTAGGCCAGTCTAGGGTGACAAACCTTACCTTAACCAAGCCGACGCTTGAAAACGCCATGATAGACGAATTTTTCATTATCAAGTATGGTTCTAATGACTCACACAGAGATTAACTCCATCATAAATTTACGAAAACATACATACACTGATATTTGGTCTTAGGGTTTTGAGACCATGACACTTTTATAAACAAAATATATCGGATTTTCTGGGGAAACATATAGTTAAACTATACCTTCTACTTACAACAAAAAATACAAGATTTTGTTTTTCGGATTACATTTATATATACAATCCATAAACAGAAAACACACATGTATTAATACTTGATTTTGATACATCAGTTTTAAACCATTTTACAGAAAATATCGGGTTTTCTGGTGTTTTACGAACAATACAAAAATCTCATTCAAACATGCTTATTAACTCACCAACATTATATATGTTGACATTTTCAAAATAACTTGTATTCTCAGGGAATCGTTAAGCGGAAAGGTCAACAAGAACATGTGGAATTTGTCGTATTTTGTTACTATCATACATTGAATATTTTGGCATGTAATTTATGATACTATACTTGATGTAAACAATGATGGTTATTTTGATATGTATGATAATGGTGTTGTCTTGTTTTAATTATATACATTGTGATGATATTACAAGATGAATTCACCAAAGCCCCCTGACGTTTCCGTCGTCTAGTTCGGGGGTGTGACATGTGATATGTGTTTAAGGTACTTCTCAGGATCGCAAGAAGGCATCGACTTAATTGTACACACTTGTTCGAGATCATATATGAGGATTCTGGGATATTATAAGTTATTTTGTTGATTTGTGTTTTGACAATTGATACATTGGTGGTTTTTGAGAAATGGTGACATTGAGTTTTATGTGGTTTAAAAATGAAAACTTCGTTTGAAAATTTACAGTGTTACACAATGATTTTTGAAAAGCTTGATTGAGTTATGACATGTTCTTTTATCTTTTAATCTGTTAGTTTTCATTTAGAATTTAATAAGGTTGATTAAATGGTCAAGACTTTAAATTTTTTAAGTTTTTAGACATAATGAAGAAAAAGAACATAAATTTGCTTGATTTAGTAAGTCACATGATTAAGAAATAATAGTAAAAGAGATATCATGATTAGTTTGGATATAAATGAATCAAAACTACATTGTTTGGAGGGCTCTATAAATAAGCTCATGACAACCACATATTACCTAAGCCCATATATATATATATATATATATATATATATATATATATATATATATATATATATATATATATATATATATATATACACTAGCCGTTTGTCCGCGCAAAGCGGCGACGGCGAATAGTTTCTTTCAAGCAATTAGTTCCATTCGGAGACATGTTCTATTTCTAAGAACACTTGCACCATTATTGATCGGTTTCACAAAAATAAAAAGTGCGATGCCAAAACCAAAAAATATTGTGGTGGTGGATTCCATGGAGGAAAAGGAGATGAAGATTTGAATTAGTCACCAGTCAACTATATTTTATGCAAAAAATTAGGGAACTCCAATTTGAATGAGCTTTTAAATTTCAAACGATTTGTCGAAAAGAAGTATTTCAGATTTCGAATGCACCAGATACCAGAGAAGAGATATTTTACGAGTACAAGTTGGGTCAAAATTGATGAAAATACTAATTCAATCCCTAAAACTAAGGAAATACTAATTTAAATGTGTTTTTAATACTTGTATCCCTAGCATTATCATTTGTAAGATATATATTATAATATTATTATATTAATAGTTTTTTGTACTTTAAGCTTAAAAACTTGAACGTCTTACAAAATATTATTATTATATTGATTTTATTTATAAAAATAGTAAGATTTCTTTTATAAGGTAGTATATATATATATATATATATATATATATATATATATATATATATATATATATATATATATATATATATATATATATATATATATATATATATATATATATATATTATATCAAAATACTTGTCCATTTTAGAGAATAAAATTTAATGATTTTTTTATATTCGATTATTTTTTCGTTATAATAAAATGATAGAAACTATATATAAGATGAGGTTCAATAGGGTACCATTATTAAACATAGAACAAATGAACCAACTTTTTTTTAACTTTTAGAACTTATTTTTTATAAATAAAAAAAGACCTAAAATATAGAAATTCATAAGTTTTTATCAATTTTCCAATTATATAAAATTTGATAAAAAAAAATTTGGCTTTTTTCCCGTCAAATTAATGGGGTGAATATGTGCAGATTCACAATGTGAATCTGAATTCAAATAGTGAATCCGAAAAATATATTTGGCAATCGCAATGTAAAGTTATAAATTTAGATATATTTAGTTTTGTTATCGATAAAAAATAAGTTCTAAAACTTGAAAAATATTTAGTTCCTTGAAGAACCATTAATAATTTTTTTTCTATTCCATATATATATATAAAGAAAAATCTAAAAATTAAATCTAAAGTAATCTAAAGTAAATCTAGAATGCAGAATAAAAAGAAAAATCTAAAAATTCTTTTTTTAATTAGTATTTTCGTTATTTTATTTACCCTAAAAATAAAATAAATAATAACCACCGTTGTTTTTAAAATACGTGAACTATTTTAATATAATATTCTTAGAATGTTAAAATATTTTTTACATTCTACTAGACTTGTTAGATATGTAAAATATTCTAATATTAGTAGAATATTTCATAGATATTTCAAAAACATAGTAATTTTTTTTATTTTATTTTTTTGGAAAACATAAATGACAAACAAATATTAAAAAAAATTATTTTTTTTTTAATTATTTTGCATTGTAAAAATGTTTATCTTTTATCTACAAAATAAGTAGATAGGATTGCGTCTCACCGTCTCACAAAATATAGTGGTCTCACATTAACCTAACGATATATATATATATATATATATATATATATATATATATATATATATATATATATATATATATATATATATATATATATATATATATATATATAGCGGTAGGTTCAATTGTTTTTCAAATCTTTTGTGTGCTATAATGCACCAACAAAAATTTAGTATTAATTATATGTATATTAAATGCTATCCATATTTATAACTTATTTTTATGGAAACTAATTAAATTCATCATTAATGTCAACAATAATATTCTTTCAGAATAATTTCATATCTAGAAGAATGAGAGTGTGTTGCAGCAGAATGAGAGTGTATTGTAGTAGAATACACTCTCGTTCTTCATATTCCATACAACTTTATTGTATTTTAAGTTATTGAGTCTTGAAACAAAGTACGAACTGATATATAAAAACTTAGATGTAAATTCATTCCGAAATAATGTTATTGCATGCATTAACAACATATTTAATTAGTTTCCATAAATAGAGAATTATAATTATGGATATCATTTAATATACATATAATTATGGAAATCATTTAATATCTATAATTATTTAATTTATTAAATTTTTATTGGTGCATTTTAGCACACAATAAATGTAAAAAACAAAATAACCTAGCCCAATTATATATATATATATATATATATATAGGAAGGGTTATATGGAAAACAAAAAAAACCCCAAAAATCATAAAAATGAATAAAAAAATACTTAGAGATCACAAAACTTTTTTTTGAGTTTATATATGAAAAAATCGTAGTTTTTTTTATAAAAATCGTTGAAAAAAAATAAAAAATATTTTTTTTTTGTTTTTTTTTCAGCAAATTTGAAGAAGAAGCTGCAATTTTTTCATTTATAAAGTCAAAAAAAAGTTTTGTGATCTCTAAGTATTTTTTTTTTATACATTTTTATGATTTTTAGGGTTTTTTGTTTTCCATAAAAAGTGAATTTGAAAAAAAAAGCTGCGATTTTTTCATTTATAAAGTCAAAATAAAAGTTTTGTGATCTTTAAGTATTTTTTTAATACATTTTTATGATTTTTAGGGTTTTTTATTTTCCATAGAAACTAAATTCATTTATAAAGTCAAAAAAAAAAAAAAATTGTGATCTCTAAGTATTTTTTTTAAACATTATATGATTTTTAGGGTTTTTTGTTTTGCCATAGAAACTAAACCTATATATATATATATATATATATATATATATATATATATATATATATATATATATATATATATATATATATATATATATATATATATATATATATATATATATATATATATATGAGAGAGAGAGAGAAAGATAGAAAGAGAAAGAGAGATGTAAGTATTTTGAAAATTTAACGATTAACGATTAGCTAGAATCCGAAATTCTTCTAATCCATTTATTATTTTCAAAACCAAGACAATCATTGGATTTTTAGAGCTCCATCAAAAAAGATGTGCATGCATGAACATTTATGTTTACAGTATTCTTTTATGTTTTCAAGCTGCGATTTTTGTAAACGTTAGTATTAGAATCTAATTGTTATGTTGCAAGAGATCGAAGTGAAAAAAATATAAAGTTAATATAACTTCGTATATGCACATCTAGATGTGTATGTATGAATATTTATGTTATTAGTATTTTTTTTTTTTTTATGTTTTCAAGTTGTGATTTTTTTAAACGTTAGTATTATAAGCTAATTGTTATGTTGCAAGAGATAGAAGTGAATATATATATATATATATATATATATATATATATATATATATATATATATATATATATATATATATATATATATATATATATATATATATATATATATATATATATATATATATATATATATATATATATATATATATATATAAAGTTAATATAACTTTGATGTGGTGAGTGAGATGAGATACGAGGATGGATGGACTCCCACAATATAAAAGATTCACCTTTTACTAATAAACTATGCTAAAATATTTCCTACCATAATCTCAACTTTTTGTATTTGAGGATAACTCGGCAAAACATGTCATGGCTATCAATGGGAATTGCTGACTCGTCATAATCTGACATGAGAACTTCACATGCTTAAGCTTTGGTCCGGTCACTTTAATGCATTCTTTATGGATTCAACGAATTCCGATATCAGTCCATTCAAATTAGCTTTCTACATATTTTTCCCCTATAATAAATCATTCAAAACATTTTTATAAACTAGTTTAGGGTATATGCTGGATAATCGTTTAATTAGAAGTTAAAAGCGGTGTTCTCAAACGAAACTATTGCAAGCTAAACTTTTTTTTCATCTGAGTTTTCTTTTATAGAAGATAAAAAAGGTAAAAGGTAAAAACTCTATAAAACTTGTTGACCAAGACTACTTCATTGAAAAAGATTAAATTTGTAGAAATGTTAATTGTGGATAATTGATAAACTTTATATTATGAGATTTGAAGGTGGTAGAATTCAAAGAAGGGAACAAAATGGTACTTCGAAGTTGAAAGAAGTCATTGGAAATTTTGTTGGCCTCTCGTTATAAAAATAATACAGAAAAGAAAATTTTGGTACAAGTGAATGTACTTTCAATAATCCAAGATATCTGGATTCACGTAATTTGATATGTCTCCATTTAACAACACTCTTTCTTTAAACCACTAGTTTTCAGATAAGCTTCAATTTAAAAAGATAAGTAGCCAAAATAGATAAGTAGCCAAACTTTAAGGAGGAGGGAGTAAGGGTGATGCCATAAAAATTACATTCTTTTTTAATACTATGTAGGCGCTACTTCATTCTTTACCATAAAAGTGTAGTTTCATATAATACCTAAAGAATTATGTCTCACTCTTTTAATTATTTTTATTTTTAAATAAATAAAATTTTTAGTTTTAATTAAAAACAAAAAATTTCATAAATTAAAAATAAAAACCATTACATTACTTAAAAAAATATGACATTAGAAAAAAATCCTAGGAAATTAGAAAATAAAAATCTAGAAATCTTAAACCTACAACTTAAAAAAAAACACACACACACATCAAAAAATTAAAAACTTGGAAAACATCTACAAATTAACCACGATTAGTGTAACGTTTTTTCACGTCTTCCTTCATTTGCAAAACAACTTGAAGCACATCCCCGGTCAAATTCCACGTCTCCATCGATGGCACTCTCAGGTCATTGTCCCTTTGTTTCTGACACTCTTTATCCGAAGCAAGTTGCAAAAATTTATCCATTCTATCTTTCATGTCTTGCATATTCTCGCTCATTTCTTTCAAGTCATCTGATTTTAACGCGTTGCCCTTACCTTTGTTTTTTGTTTTGTTCCTTCCCATTGGTCGGGGGTGGTGACACTTGAACGGGCTCATCCTTGTTGAGGACGAAACCAACCCGAGCATCCGATAAAGTGTGTTCGGATTCAGAAGCTCTTTATCGTTTTGATCCACTATCGATGTGTTCGTCGCTTGTTTTTGGATTTTGTCATTTTTTGTTGCCTTTGAGTAGATTCCAAACTTCAAAAAACTTGAAAGTCTTCTTTTGCTCTTTTTGATAAATTATAAAAAGCTATCTCCAAAATCACTTTGTCACTTTCACCGCTTTTCCATTGCCGTTTCATGTTGTTATATAAATCGTTACACAACATGATGTTTTTGATAATCTTTCCCTATTTTGAGTACACTTGATGTTTAGTACAATATGGTTCTAGGTTCATTCTCTTGTGGAATCTAGCTCTAACGTGCATCCAAAAATGATCATGTTTTTTGTTCCCTCCCGTCTTCGCGTCCTCTGAAACGTCAATCCATGAGTGTGCTAATACTAACACTTATTGAGGTTCCCACGGTTTAGATTCAGCCTTCTCTTTTCTTTTATTTCCTGGTTGAGAGGGTTGAGTTTGTGGAACAAATTTTGGTTCAGATTCGGAAATGGATATTTGTGGTTGTGATTGTGTTTGTAGGGCAAACTCTGGTTGAAAATCAAAATCCAAAGGATCAAAATCTGGGTCCAATTGTGGTTGTGTTTGTGGAAATGGTTGCGTATGGCGTTGTGGTTGTTGGATATGTTGCGGAAAATAGGGAAGCATACCCCCATAATGGTAGAAAAGAGGCGAATAAACCGGTTGATCGAGTGAAGGTCTTAGAGTTGTGGTTTTTCTAGTGGATATTTTTTGGGTTGTGGGATTTCTGGAAGATTACATTTTTGTGGATTTTAAATAAAGATGGTAAAAGAATAAAGTGTTTGTGAATATTTTGGTTAATATGATTAGGTATTTATAGTGGTAGTAAAAATATTAATTTTTTTGAACTCTTAATGTTTGCAAACGGTAACCCAAGTGACCAATCAAAACAAAGGAAGAAACGCTCCCGTGGAAGGCCATAGTGCGGCCTCAGCCACACCTAGACCGCACCCAGGGGGCGGTGTTTGTGTTGTAAAATAAAATGAAATAATAATAGTAAAAAAACGAACCTATAGTTCTCTAATCACCATGATTTTTTTGGAGTGTAATTTGGTCTCAAGATGGTCTTGTTGATTTTGAAGATCATGTATAAAGTTTAAAATAAACCCTTGAAATTTCAAATTAACAGCAGATAGGTATAGGTTAGCAACATATTAGTGACATATTAGAAACGAATTAGAACAACGATGGATTAAAATTTCAGACCATTTACGACACATGCCCTATGCGACCACATACCGTGCATGTGGTCAGGGTCGACCTTGTATGTGTTAGCATATCTCACATCGGTGTGACACAGTCTTATAAGTGACTATATATGTTGGACTCTCCTCTCTCTCCATAATGACTATTTTTGATAGACAACTTTTGTAACATTCCAAAAATCACGACCAAAATTTTCATTTTTACATTAAGTAAAAACATTGTTTCAAGGAAAACCCAAGTCAAGAAACCATAAATATCAAAATACAGTCATCCCAAAAATCAGAGTATCAAAAAATATGGAATCATGTAAACTGTCAATGAGAGTGCATAGTCAAGCCTTTGCCTTCCCACAATTATTTGAAGTACCCGAAACACCTTTAAATCAACAATTAAAAGGACGAAGCTTAGTGAGTTCCCCAAAATATCACATACAACACAACTTAATAAAGAGTTATGGGTTATCAATAACCATGGGATTGTCAGCAATCCAAAGGACTCTTAGTAGTCCTATGGGCTCTCAGCACTCCTGTGGGTTACCAGTAACCTTGTGGACTATCAACAGTCCTAATGTTATTAGTAACTCAGTAAAATACACATAACATAAATCAGCATATAAGACTTAGCTAGTTTAACATGCACCCTACTATGACATAGGCAATATAATGAGATGATACACCTCGCAAATAGATAACACAACAGCTCTCTGGTATAGGAGATCGGTACTATGAGACACCTAAACAAAAAACAAATATGAGTACTCTTATAGTCTACGCCCTAAAACCCTTAAGTTAACCAAAGTCAACAATGGTAAAAAAAATCAACGGTCAAAGTTAACACTAGTTAACCCCCATGCTGTGAACACCCAGTGGTTACGTTGTGGCAACGTTGAGACAAGGCAGTCGCAAGGATTGTTTATCGCCACGTCATCGTAATGTATATGTCACGTCGTATGCGCTGCACATATCAGCTTAGTGCATTAAGCTCTTAACCCTTTAAGCCACTCATTAGTACTCTCAAAAGGCTTTCTTACTACTAATACTCCATAAAAATTGTTGCATGCTACTCCTTGTGACATCCCCAATTTCACGGCCAAAAAGACCGATTTTTATGCTTTATTTTTAAAATCAGAGTAATCGTTTAAAGAAAATTATTGCGGAATTTGTTCCCAAAACAAAATATGATAAGAATTTATCAAACGTATTTATTAAAGAGAATGTATTTTTATTAAATAATAAAACCTCGGGATGTCATGTTCCGATACAGACCAAAAGCATAAACAATATAAAATAGACCTTACAATAGTTATTTATAACTACTGATCTATAATCCAAAATCTCTCGTCAAGTCCACCAACTTATACCCTTGTGCCATTACCTGTAATGAAAAGAAAACTGAGTGGGTCAGGCTTGAGAGCCTGGTGAGCATATAGGGTTTTCAACCCACAATAATATAATTATTATATTTAATCAGCAAACAATCAACCCAATTACCCATCCCCATTATCTTCTTAAGGTTTTACCCTAAGAACCAACTATCCTTCATTCATTTATTCCTAAGGAATTGGCACGAAATCCATTGCTGCCAAAGTTTATTTATCAAGTACTAAATCCATAGCTATCAGGCGCTAACTCCATAGTCACCAAGGTTCACGTAACAAGCGCTAACTCCATAGTCACCAAGGTTCACTTAACAAGCGCTAACTCCATAGTCGCCAAGGTTTACTCAACGTGCGCTAACTCCATAGTCGCCAAGGTTCATCAAATAGGCACGAAGTCACATCGTCGCCAAGGTTTATACAATAGGCGCTAACTCCATAGTCACCAACTATCTCATCTACCCAAGTTCTACCCAACATTTTCGTAGATATAAATACTTACACATTTTAAATCATTTAACACTTGTATAAAACATCAATTCCACGCCCATCTCAAATAGACAAATAATATATAAACATGCACATAGCACGTATTTCATAGCAAATACTTCATATTTATGTGTTAGAAGAAAGTAACTACACACTTGCTTCATTAGACGATGCTTGGACAGCACTACGACATGTAGAAGTAGTATTCTTCGGTAGACCTGGAAGATCTTCACAAAAACCGGGCTCCTCGCGGGCAGGGCTTTGGCTCGGGAATTTCACTTCCCGGGATCTTCGGGGCCTCGGGAGTCGCTTCGGGTCTCGAGAATGATACCGGGGATTCGGGATATTTCTTGCACGCAAAACGATGCAAAACGGGAGAGAGAGAGAGAAGAGAAAAAGAGCAAAGGAATTGACTGCCCTCGCATTCTATTTATAGGGTGCTGGATCTGGGATTACACTGGGCGTAATTTCGGAGTACGTTGGGCGTACGCTTCGGATCAGGCCAGATACGTCATCGCTTACGATCCCGGGTACTCGACTGTTGGGTCAGGTCGACGTGGCCCATTTCAGTTCATGCATATGGGTACGCTGGGTGTACTCCATTACGCTTAGCGTACACCGACATACCAAACTTCAAAATTGCGTAACTTTCGCATACGAGTTCAGTTTTCGACGTTCTTTATATCCACGCGTAGGTGAGACTATGCTCTACAACTTTTATTTAGGATCCGTCGGCTAATTTTAACTTTACTTTTATTATATTATTTTTAGTAGGCCGGGACAAGAAAACTCCGTTAGAAATTCATAACTTCTTCATCTGACGTCCGTTTTTGCCTATCTTTTTATCGTTTTACTACTATTAACGAGATCTTCGATTCTTGTTTAGATAGTTTCGGCTAAAAACCGCTCGATCTCAAATCGAGTATTCGGGTTGCATACCGCTAAGTCGAAACTTAGAAAAATCATAACTTCCTCATACGAAGTCAGATTTGGACGTTCTTTTTATGCACGCTCATGGTTTAACGTATTCTACGACTTTCATTTAGATCGCTAAGGCTACATATCGCTCTAACGTAAATTCACTTTTTACGTCGCGCTACGTCGCGCCGGTTCTGTCGCGAAACTTCGACAGGTCATAACTTCTTCGTTATAACTCGGATTTCGGCGTTCTTTATATGTACGAAATCCTTGTAACATATACTACAACTTAGTTAAGATTATTCATTCTAAATAATCTTCTATCAAAAGTCATATTTTTTTGACGCTTATCGTCTCTAAATTGACTAGCCCTGATCTACGGGCGTTACACTCCTACCTCAATAACTCTCCAGATCAAGGAAAAGTGGCCACAAAGGAACCTTAAGTATTCATAAAGTCGCTAACTTTATGAAATCCCAACACTCAAACTAACTCAAATATGGAGGAAAGTGGACAAAAACATAAATCTAACATGCTTGGACACAAAAGGTAGAAAGTTGAGGACTTACAAGGGTCTAAAAGCTACACAAGACGTTAAAGGGGAGGTTTGTTTGTTGGAACAATGCACCGAACACCTTCTTCTTCTTGTAACGTCCCGAAAATCACATGGAAATATTTTCATTTTTAAAACATTAATCCATACAACAATTTGATCCCAAAAACATTCAAGGTGAAGAATAATATTTAAACATCAGAGTAAAACTCATAAACAACTACTGCGGAATAAAACTATGGGGATGTTGTGCATTCACGTCGGCCCTTTCCCTTTTGAACTCAAAGTACCTGAAACCATAACCATAAAACTGTAAGCACAAAGCTTAGTGAGTTCCCCAAAATACCACATACCATACATGGCATTAGGCCTAGCCCGCACATTAGGCCCCACCCATAGCAATGGGCCTAGCCCTTCCTAGTCAATAGTCCCAACCTAACATATAGTTAGGCCTAGCCCTATCATATAATACGTCTTGCCCAAAATATAATGGGTCACACCCTCTCATGCAATGGGCCTATCCCTACATGCATGCCTATGGGCTGAGCCCAACATACAATGCAAGAGTCACAAAGATAGCTAGCATCCTACATAACATATTCTAGTGGGTCGACATTAGTGCCTTCGACCCACGGGTAAAGTGAGGAGGTTCACCTCAATTCGAAGATAATTGAATCACAAACGCGCTGCTTTTATCACAGCTTCTCACAATCAACCTATCAAAGATCAATCCTAATCAATAATTAGGGTAATAACCCCTAATCAAAAGCCCAATCGTATTCAATCATGCTAATGGTTAAAAGACTATTTTGCCCTTCCTATTATTGGCCCAAAAAATCATGGCTTGAACCTAAAATGACCCCAAAGCCCAAAATGGCTTCTGGTGAGCACACACCGCGTACCACCATTGTATGCCCATCATACTAGATGCTCAAAGAAGAGGTAACATGCTGAAATCAATTTCGCTCAGCGTACCAGGAAGGTATGCCCAACGTACCTCAATTTTGCCCAAAATCTAATCTAAGTTCTTAATACCTTAAGACTTAAAGTCCAACTTCCAAATCTGACTCTAAGGGACGTCTAAAGTCATAAAGTTCTTGACTTTATGTTTTTGCATGGCTTAATGTTGTCCAAACCAAAGCCTAAACTTAACAACTTCACTAAAGGACCACTAACTCATGCATGGAAGATATATACCCAACAACATTCGATTTTTATCACTCAACGACCTCAAAAATGACTAGAAATAAGCCTCAAAGGATGTGGAGTAACTTCTACTCACAAGACCCAAGCCATGGGACCAAACATGCTCATAACCTAACCCAAAACTATATCTACCCTAAAGACTAATAAAGTTTGAAGCTTTATACCTCCAAAATCTTGCAAAGATGATAAAAGTCTTGAATCTCCAAGCTCCTACCACAACAATATACATGGATAATCTTTTCCTTCTTCCACAAAACACCAAGAACACTTTGAAGGTCCAAAAATCAAGCTCACCAAGATAAGGGTTTTGAAATTAAGGTTGGAGCAGATGGAGGCTGGAAATAAGGTTAGCCTCAAGGGAGAGAATGATGTTATATAGGGTCCAACCCCTAAAATTTAGGTTTAAGATGCACGTGAGTATAACATGCATACCATATGTATTCCCGACGAACTCACAGGATGATCATGCTTCTTTCATGCAGTACGCCCAACATACATGCCGTGTACGCCCAATGTACAGACCAACACCCCATTCCTTCCTTACTTCCAATGGTCATAACTTTTTCCGAAATGGTGTTTTACTCCACTTTCGGTGTTCTTTATATGCTCGGAAAGGTAATGAAAAGCCTTATAATCCCGTCAAGTCTCCTTTGACTCAAAACCTTCTGAACTAGAATCCTTAATTATAGAAAAAGTCTGAAGCATCACTTTTACTATTATACCCTTGGACTCGAAAGTGAAAACCAACAGCCTGGATCACAAAACCTATATAATCCACTCCCAATTGGGTCTAGTACCCAAAACCTCGAAGTCATGGGCCCTAAATTTATTCATTCAATGCCCATAATCCCCAAAATAGGAAGCTTCTTGAAACCGAATGTTACTACTCTCCCCCACTAAAACTGGATTCCGTCCTTTAGATCATCCCTGGCTACTTTCCAGGCACCCAAACAACCTGACCAATACTGCCCGAACCCCGCTTCAGGCTAAACTTTGACACATACATACGACAGCCCTCCAATTCTACAATCAAAACCCAAAGTTAACATGAATCACAAAACCCACTTACTTAAAGTGATGAAAAATAACCATTATACCCAAAAATCCAGAAGTCCAATACCTTATCTAACTTCCTGACATACAGAACCACTCTAATATACAGTCCAACGACTCCATTTTGCAACCCAAACTGAATGAAACTCTTCCTATCCTGAATTATCTTGATGACAACTCTGGAAAACAGAATTCCAGACTACTCATTGTTTCTGAAATGACCTTTTACTACGTTGAGATATAGAATCCCCAATCGTCTAATGAGATTGACAGCCTCATGCTTGGTCCCACTACGAGACTCCATCCAAGAGTCTAACTAATAAAGGCTACCCTAGCCTAACTACCACATGGATTCGGTCCATTGATCACAGATTCATCCTACTCTAACCGCGATCCAACACCTTAACCAAACTAAAATCTACCGAGTTTCACCCTTATGAGTCACGTACTAACTGCCCTACGCATATCTCTAAATGCATGAGCGGTCTGCTTACCCAAGTTAACTTACCCAATCATGCCTTGCCCATGGGTTTCTCCCATTACAATCATAACCAATCGGGCCTCGCCTACGGGTCTCACCGAATCTACATAATCGAACGGGCCTCTTCCACAGGTCTCACCCATTCGAACATAACCAAATAGGCCTTGCCCATAGGTCTTTCTCATTAAAGGGATATACAAGCCCAAGATACCGTCATAACTCCAACAATCCTCATTCTGAACAAGGAGTGTTCAACCAACAATAGCGGTCCGACTCGACCCATGCATATGATGTGATCCTTCTACAGCCAACAACCACTCCTGCTATGGTCCAACCCATCCTGGTGAATGCTATGACTAACCGTAGTCTTACAACACTTTCATAACAACATATCAACCTTATGAATTTTATGGGTACCCGTAGTCTTACAACACTTCCATAACAAACATATATCTCTAATGCTAAACCATGATCAATCATGAGTCAGAACCGCATCCGACTATTCCCCCAATCAAGTGTTTGGCTCATGGTTCGAACCTCAAAGCCTTAATCAAACTAGAACATGCAGAGAGGTTCTAACACAACCCTTAACCTGAGTCGAAACACACATTTTTTGTGCCCCAATACTAATGTGTCACTCAATAGTTGAAAGGTTTTTAATCCCCAATCTTGAGCAAACTTCAATACAAACCATCCCTTGAACTGGATTTGTTTTGACTAAATGTCCTCCTTCATTCGCACCTGAAGCTATCCTTGAAAACCTAAACGGTTCTCCCCCACATGGATTTAACTACAACATGCCAACCTTACTAAAGAAAATGAGTGATAATCTCTTTTCCGGAATCGACGGATCACCAACCCACAACCCCCTAGCCGAAAGATTGATGCACTTAGAACATCTTCAACAGATACAATTTAAATTCCTTCGACAATCCTAGCATCTTAACAACCCATGCGACCAAGATAATCACTCATTCAGTACCACTCCTACCCTACTAATGGTAGCAATCAGATTAAAAGCCTATCAACAATCAGCTGACATCCATCTTGACCAACACAAGTACTTTTATACTCTGACTTCGTTGTCCCGGAAAGGATAACCAACTCCTATGAGATCTTTTCCTTAAAGCTTCTGATGCTAGGACCACCCTCATATTTCTGAAAACATCAACCTGACAACAACTCTCTTGCACTCGAATTCTGACCAATCTCTTACACCCCGTATCTATCTTGATTTATGGAAATCAAGTGAACTTACACTACCACTTCCTTTGACCCATTGCACTAATCCTACATGCTGATCCTTCGAGTAGGACCCCTAATTCGCTCCCACCAAGGGCCCACAAAAAAATGACTGATAACCTAAATCCAGCTCAACAAGATGAGCTCCACTCATGACTCTCGGCATCGAAAATGGCATATTACAAACCTTGATAGTATTAATTAGCCAATCACAGAGAAACTATACTGAAATAATGTCTTACACATACAAACACATGATCCAAAAGCATAAAAACATATAATAAGTTATGGAGGAAATGAAAAAGAAACATACACGCGACAGAAACTGGTGGAACTCTGGTCTCCCTTGCCTGTAGCTGTAATGCTCGGCTCCTCACTGCTGGGTCCTCCGTTGTACCCTCAAGATTGTTAGTGATCCTCAATGTAATTGGAGCAGGTACACTCACTACTCCTCCCTACAACCTCAGAAAGTCGGCCTTCTTGTGGCCCACTTGATTGCAGTGAAAGCACATCGAAGTCAAGCCATAGGAACAACCCCTACTAAAATGATCAGTCTGACCACAACGGAAGCAACCTCTTCCCTTCTCATGACAACTACCCTCATGAATCCTCCCACAATTGGCATAATGGCCCCGATCCTGATGGCCTCCCAGTCGCGAATCCTAAGTCATGTGCCTCTTTTCCTGGCCCTCTACAGTCTGAATCTGCTTTGACTTCCTCTTCCCATGGTGCTCCAAATCAATCTCCTGTTCACGGGATCTAGCAATCATATCATTCAGGATCACAACCAAACGAGGAGCGGGAAATAAGGCTAAATCAGTCATTATAGGGCTATATGATCCTAATCATATACAATTTTTAAAGCATAAGCTTACTAATCACTTCTACTAATACAGATTCCAAATCTAGCAAAGCATCAAATTCCTCCTAGACTACAAGGCAACACATATCAGGCCAATCAATCATGCAATTCCTGAAGGTATCCTTAGCCTTATCCTAGCAGGTATGCATTCGTATCATATAACATATCAACATGTATGGGTATTCTAGAAATCACTTACTTTAGCTCGGCTAGTTGCACACATCACACCCCCTCCATTTTTATAAAAATATTTTAGAAAACTTATTTTCTTTCAAAAAGATTAGCATTACCGCAGTTTGAGTTTAGACACACCCGAGAGTGTGCCCAAATCCCTCAAACCAAGGTTTTGGTAGTAACTTGTAACATCCCAAAAATCACATGGAATAATTTTCATTTTTAAAACATTAATCCATACAACAATTTGTTCCCAAACACATTTAAGGCGAAGAATAATATTTAAACATTAGAGTAAAAGTCATAAACAACTACTGTAGAATAAAACTCTGGTGGATGTTGTGTAGTCATGTCGGGCCCTTCCCTTTTGAACTGGAAGTACATGAAACCATAACCATAAAATTGTAAGCACAAAGCTTAGTGACTTCCCCAAAATACCACATACCATACATATCATTGGACCTAGCTCGGACATTAGGCCCACCCAATAGCAATAATCTTAGCACTTCCTAATCAATGGTCCCAGTCTAACATATAACTAGGCCTAGCTCGTCATACAACGAGCCCAGCCCAACATATAATGGGACCTGTCCTCTCATGCACTAGGCCTAGCCCTACATGCATGTCCATGGGACCAACCCAACATACAATTCAAGAGTTACAAAGAGAGCTAACATCCTACATAACATATCCTAGTGTACCGAAATTGGTTCCTTCAGCCTATGGGTACAGTGAGGAGACTTGACTCAATCTGAATATAATCGAATCACACACACACTATTACTATAAAAAATTCTCAAACTGAACCCATCCAAGATCAATCCTAATCAATAATTAGGGTAATAACCCATAATCAAAGGTCCAATCAAATTTTATCATGCTAAGGGGTAAAAGACTATTTTATCCTTCCTATACTTGGAGCAACAAATCATGGCCTAAATCAAAAATGACCGCAAAGCCCAAAATGGCCCAAATTGGCTTCTGGTGAGTATGCGCTATGTACAACCATTGTATGCATAGCGTACTGCATGCACAAAGAAGAGGTAACGGGTTAAAACCTGTTATTCGTAGCGTACCAGGAAGCCACGCCCATCGTACATCGTTGTTGCCCAAACTCCACTCCAAGTTCTTTATACCTTAATAATTAAAGTACAACTCATAGATCTGACTATACGGTATGTATTAAGTCATAAAGCTCCTGAATTTATAGCTTTTCATGGCTTATGGTGTTAAAACCAAAGCCCTAACTTCATAACTTCACCAAAGGACCACTAACTCATGCATGGAAGAGATGTACCAAACAAGATTCAATTTTAAAACTCAATGACCTCTAAAATGACTAGAAATGAGTATCAAAAGTTCTATAGTAACTTATACTCAGAAGATCCAAGCCATTGGACCAAAACATGCTCATAACCTAACCCAAAACTAGATCTACCCTAAAGAGTCATAAAGTTTGAAACTTTATATCTCCCGAAGCTTGCAAAGATGATAAAAGTCTTGGATCTCCAAGTTCTTGCCACAACAATCCACAAGGGTGAACTTATCCTTCTTCCACAAAGCACCATGAACACTTTGGTGGTCCAAAAATCAAGCTCACCAAGATAAGGGTTTTGAAATTACAGTTGGAGAGGATGGAGGCTGGAAATAAGGTCAGCCTCAAGGGAGATAATGAGGTTATAAAGGGTCCAAATTGTAAAATTTAGGTTTAAGATTCATGTGAGTACGCCCTACGTACCATATGTACGCCCGACGTACTCAAAGGATGACCACACGTTTTTCATCCAGTAGGCCCATCATACATGCCAACACGCCATTCCTTCCTAACTTCCAATGGTCATAACTTCTGCGTCCTAACTCTGTTTTTGGCGTTCTTTATATGATCAGAAAGGTAATGAAAAACCCTACAATCCCGTCATGTCTCAGTTGACTCAAAACCTTCTGAACTAGAACCCTTAATTCAAGAAAAGGTCTGAAGCATCACTTTTACAATTATACCCTTGGACTCCAAAGCACAAACTGAAAGCCTGGTTCATATACATATATAATCCACTCCCAATTAGGTCTAGAAACCAAACCCTTGAAGTTATGGGCCCTAACTTGATCAATTTAATGCCCATAATTCCTACAATTGGACGATTCTTGAAATTGAATGTTACACTTCTTCAACAGGCTAAGAAAATCACCATAAAAGCTCACAAGTTCAAAATTCGAGGTTAGGGTTTCTTCTATGATGAAAGGAGGAGATGGAGGTTGAGGGTGTGGAAATCCTATCCATTACATCCCTTAAATAAGACAAAAAAAAACTAGAAAAATTAGGGTTTACACACAAGCAGTCACCACATTATGGCCATACACTTGTCACATCATGGTGCACAAAGATGATGTGTGTTCCTTTTGGCCGTGACCATGTCATGGTGTATCCTTCACCATGTCGTGGCCATCACAAAATCCATTTTGAGAGTCTTTAACCACTAAAAACATAATTTAGCTATTTACCAGGAATATATGTTACAATTTTCCCCCACTTTATTAACATTTCACCCTCAAAATCCTCAGCTTAAAACAGATCCCGATAGTGATCGCACATCCACTTTAAACCCTTCTGGTGTCACCACTACAATTTGACCAAGGGTACAACTGTGTTGCACAAGGCCTTCGTCTTTCTACCAAGAATTACCACTAATTACTCGCTATAATTCAGGCGATCATCAACCTGAATATCATCCAATGGAGCAACAACAAACTCATCGGCCACACATTTACTTAATTGTGAAACATCGAAAGTGTTGTAGATCTGCCTGAGCTCCTCTGGTAAATGTAATTGGTAGGCCACCTAGCCCACTCAAGCCATAACATGGAACATATTGATAAATCTAGCGCCCAACTTTCCCCAGTTTCTGAAACTAATAATACCCACTCAAGGGGATACTTTCAGAAGTACCATAACCCCAACCTGAAACTCCAATTATAAACAGTGTCGGTTCGTAGAGCTCTCCCACCAGCTTTGAGCCATCAACAATCTCTATCTAACCTGCTGAATAATCTAAGTTGTTTTTAGGAAAACCTCCATGCCCCCTATAACTCTCTACCCAACCTTCCCCCAGCATATCAGGGTCCAACACTTCCTGACGTAGAGAAGCTTGTATAGAGGCATACTAATGTTGGCATGATATTTTTTGTTGTAGGAAAACTCATCCAAAAGAAGGTCGGAGTCCCAACTCCCACCAAAATGAATGATGCATGCTCTCAGCATATCCTCGAGAGTCTAAATAGTCCACTCACTCTAGCCATCTATATATAGGTGGTATGTCGTGTTGAAGTGCAGTCTGGTACACAAATCCTCATGAAACCTCTTCCAAAACCTAGAAGTGAATCGAACGTCTTCATATGATACTATAGAAGTAGACACCACATGACGAATCACAACCTCTTGAATATAAATGTTATCTAATTTCTCGGCTGACCAGCTCTCCCAAATAGCAAGGAAATGGCATTATTGGTCAAATGATCCCTAATAACCCAAATAGAATCGAGTCCCTTGGTCGTCCTTGGTAACTTAGTTATAAAGTCCATAATGATCTGCTCCCATTTCCACAAAGGGGCATATAAAGGTTGCAATTTACCGTGTGGTCTCTGATGCTCGGCCTTGACCTTCCAACATGTCGGGCACCTCTCGACAAAACATGGAATCTCCCTCTACATGCAAGGCTACCAATAACCGAGTCTTAAGTCTCGATACCTATTTGTGGATCCAAAATGAATCGAAAACCTAGACTTATGTGCCTTCTCTGACACTGTCTTGCGTACTCCCCTGGAAGTTGGATCCTAAACCCGTCCACACTGGGTCAATAGCCCCTGACTGTCAGTTATGAATCTATCAATCTGGCCCTTGATCTTTTCTTTCTTTCAGATCTTCCTCTTAAATCCCTTAGCCTGAGCCTCTCTGATCATATTCATAATTAGTGAAATTAAGGTCATCATCAAACATAGGTCTCAAGTATGAGTACTAGCCATCTTGCGGCTCAAAGTATCAACCACCACATTGGCCTTCCCTAGGTGATATAAGATATGGAAATCGTAATCCTTAACAAAAGCAAGCCACTTGCATTGCCTCATATTCAGATTTGGCTGATCTTGGATGTACGTCAAACTCTTGTGATCCATGAAGATAGTACAACGAACCCCATATAGATAATGACGCCAAATCTTTAGGGATAAAAACCATTACACCCAACTCAAGATCATGAGGATTATAATTTGCCTCACGAGGTTTCATCTACCTCGAAGCATAAGCTATCACGTGACCATTATGAATCAAAACAACACACATGCCTAAAAACAGATGCGCACAATATACCACAAAATCATCAACTCCCTTAGGGACTGCGAGAATCAGCACCTCGCATAACCTTTTTTTTCAGGCCTCAAACGCCACCTACTGCTCAGGTCCCCAATGAAAAGTGACATCCTTCTTGATCAACCTGGTAAGAGGAATTGTAATCTTAGAAAAATGTTGAATAAATCTCCTATAATACCCAGCCAACCCAAGGAAACTTTGTATCTCTAAAGGGGATCTCGATACCTCCTACTGAATCACTGCCTCAATCTTGGCCGTATCAACCAAAATACTGTTATGGTTGACAACATGTCCCAGAAACCGAACCTCGCACAAACAGAGCTCGTACTAGAGAATTTGGCGTACAGACTCTCCATCTATAGAACCCTAAGAATCACATGAAGATGCTCCTCATGTTGCTCATTGGTATTAAAATAGACCAAGATATCATCAATAAAAATGATCCCAAATCAATCTAACATCAGCCTGCACACCCAGTTCATGAAATCCATGAACGTCGTCGGTGCGTTGGTGAGCCCAAAAGACATCACCACAAACTCTTAATGACCATAACGAGTACATAAATTTATTTTCTGGATATTATCCTCCCTAACCCTCATTTAATGGTAGCCTGATCTCAAATCGATCTTGGAAAACCAAGAATCTTCCTACAACTAGTCAAAAAGCCCATCAATCATCGATAGTGGGTAATGGTTTTTCACCGTCAACTAGTTTAACTCCCAGTAATAAATGCACATCCAAAGTGAACCATCCTTCTTCTTAAAAAAAAGGATTAGTGCTCCCCATGGCGATCTGCTATGTCGATTAAATCCATCGCCCAACAACTCCTAGAGTTGTGAAGACAACTATTACATCTCAAGGGGCACAAGGTGATATGGTGCCTTGGCAATCGGGGCATCACCAGGCATTAGGTCGATCCTAAACTCCACCTGCCTCTCAGGAGACATGACTGGTAGGTCATTTGGAAAAACATCAAGAAATTCCCTCACCACGGGAACATCAGAAACTGACTTCTTCTCCTCCATTCGGGTGTCAACCACATATGCAAGGTAACTCGAGCATCCATACTAAAGATACTGCCTATCCTTGGAGGCCAAATAGAAGGTTGAACAAACTTTAGTGACCTCCCCATAGATGGCCAATTCTCTCCCACTTAGGGTACGAAGTACCACTAATTGTCACTCACAGTTGCTCAATGCCCCAAACCAACTCAACTAATTCATACTTGTGATCATACATACATCTGTAATCAGAATAGGAAGAAGGTCTATAAGAAATCCAATACCAAAAATCTCCAGCATATAGTCACGATAAACATTCGAGGCTAAAACATGTGGCATCGGCGACCTCCAGAGGTCAATCCAATGATCCAAGCGAGACACGAAAATCCCTACTAAACTGTAACACCTAATTCATGTATTCAATCCTTTTATTCTTTTGATTCAATTAAATCTGTAAAACCACAAATAATATATGGTCACAACGTAAGGAAGGAAGCCTCACAACGTGACCATCAATGCAGAAATGTGTGTCCATCCTTGTAGGTCACAACGTGACGTTTAGGTGATCATGACGTGATGAAAGGTTAACCCTAATTTTGTTCTTTGCACCCTATTTAATGAAAGTCGGGGGATAAGGTTTGCACACCCTCATATTTCATTGCCTCCCTCTTGTCCAAATCGAAGTTAGCTTCTGTTATGACCTTGAAGAGCTCTTTTAATCGTTTATAGATCTTTATTGAAGAATAAGGCTATTTTGGTGAATTATCTTGGCAATCAAGTCTCCTCCTCACCACCTTGTACTGTTATTGCACCTTTTTAAGTCATAAAGCTCTTGTCTTTATCATTTAAGCATTCTAGATCTAAGTTTTATTCACTTTTCTTCATGATTGGTTTAGGTAGCATGCATGGTATCCATAAAGTTAGAAACTTTATAGATCATTAAGGCCCTTTAATTAGCATAGGTCTCAAATATGAGGATTGGCGGTGGTTTGGACACTAAGCATGAGTTTTGGCCTCATTTTCTCTTTATTGACCTAGTTAGTGCTCAAGTCATGCATTGGACATGCATGACTAAAAAGCTATGACTTTTATGCTCCTTTGGGTTGGGGAAAACCTTCTAGAAATTTGAAGGTTTTTCTTAAGGGATTAAGATCATAATGCTCTAAGCTATTCATATCATTTCTCAAGACATGATGGGTTGTGTGTCACATCATGACAAGGGATGTTCGCACGACTGTTTTGTCCTAACTCTGTCACGACGTGACCCATGGGTGGTCACGTCGTTACAATCAGCTACGGTTGACTTTAATTGACTCTTGACGATGGTTAACTTTTGGGTGAAACTAGAGTTTTAGGGTGTAGACTGATACGGTACTTCTTTATTATTATCAGGTGTCTCATTGCTCCTACCTACTTTATGTGTCAGAGCTATGGTATTTTTAGATACTACTCGTGAGGTGAGTCTTCTCATTATAGTTAACTATGTGGTAGATATTTATGTTGACCATCTAAGTCTTAATTTCTATTGTTTCTATATGTGAATTGAATTAAATTGTTGATAACTTCGGGATTGCTGAAAGTCTCGATGGTTGCTGGTAACCCCTAAATCGTATTGTATATCCACCGGGCATGATGTTAGCTTACTGAGATTGCTGATAATCCCAAGAGTTGATAATAACCCATAATTGTTTTTTATGTTGTGATGTATGGATATTTTAGGAACGATTCACTAAGCTTCATGCTTATAGTTGTGGATTAATGTGTTTCAGATGATCGTGAATGATTATATTTGATATACCTGGGATTTTTACTAACATGGTTTTTATCATATTTTGGGATTTTTCTTTATTTAAAAATGAAAAATTTTGTGGTAAAAATTAGGATGTTACATAAACAATGTCAACACAAATGATCAACTCGCACCCGAGTTAAACAATACTAACGCATGTATTGAATTCACTAGGAATGTACCTACATAAGCAAGGATATAAGCATATAGAAACTAAATTGATAAAAATATAAATAAATGCATACTAGTACCAACTTTTAGCCCCTCCCTATCCTCCTCTGTTGTTAACTGGAAAGCTCATCCTCAGGCCTTTGGGTCCTCAACCTTCCCTCGACATCCGTGAGTGATACACAAAGTCACATGAACTAGAGTCTGTACTGATCTTTAGGTAAGAAATAGGTAAATGGATTTCACATGGCCCGTCTGATTATAGTTGAAGCAAACATGAAAACCCTTCAGCAAATCCTTCATAAAATGTCCCTCATTGCTACACATATAACAAACCGACCCCGCCCGATAAGGCCTCTCATGACCCATACCGAACTTACTGCAAGTGCGACTCTTATGACCTCATGATCTTGAATCAGCAGGTTTGAACCGCTTAGTCGCCGGCTGCGACTGTACTAGAACAAACCTCTTCTCCCTCCTATGATTCTCCATCTCACCCATTCTCGCATGAGTCTCTAACTCAATCTCCCACCTCCTCCAATTGGGCTGCAACTCAGCCAATGAATGGTAGTTGGTGTTTTTCATGAACTCTTTGATATCCTTTTTGATCATACTCAAGTATCGGACCATTAACACCTGCTCCACAGAAACATAGTCTGGACAAAATAAGGATCTCTCATGGAACCTCCTAGTGATCTTGGTTATCAACTTTTTTGTTTTCCTGAGAGACAGGAATTCTTAAGCTACCTACTCTCTCTCCATGAAAGGAACATAGTTATCCCTGAGCATCTCTGAAATATGTTCCCATGTAAGTGTAGCCCACTCCGCAGGAGAGTAGATAGTAGTCACAAACTTCCACTGGTTCTTTGTTCCCAAGCGAAGAAGCTTCAGTGCAAATCAAAGCTTTATATCCTCCAGGCACGAACATGTGTAGAAACATACCTCCACATCAAAAATACATCTCATCACAACAATCGGGTCCTTGGTCCCATCAAACTCTAAGGGCTTCATGTTGCTGAAATCCTGATACTACATCGAATCAACCCCATGCGGTCTCGGAGCGACAACGGTTGCGTTGGTTGCAGCAGTAGTAGCCTCAGTGACAGTCGCGTAGCGCTCGTCGAAACTTCTTGATCAGCATGATCTTAATAGACACAAACATCTTCATAATCACCTCCTTCATCATTGTGGTCATCTTAGTGGCAATGATCCTACGGATCTCATCATCATTGGATCCTGATCTCTCCGGATCACTAGAGCCTAAACCTCGGGTATTCAGCACCATACTAAAAGATACGAAGAAATAGGTCAATATCAAGTCATAACATACACATACACTATACACAACTCTTACTAATTTCTTAATAGTCTTGGGAGTCTTCCTTAATCTCATACGGATCCAAATGCTTTCAGTAGTATGGGCCCATACTACCTTCAACACCTATCTGTATTTGACTCGGAAGTCCTTCCACGGCCCCAAGTGTTTAAGGTACTGCATACTGAGTATATTAGCACACATATTTATATGCTCAAAGGAGCCACTTGTAACTCCTAGGTACTCATCCTAGGTTTTATCTCAGCCACCCTTTCGCATCGCTAGAAGTCTCCATTAATCATGCTAATTGATCTGCGTATCACAATCATACATAATCGTGACCCGATAGACGGTCGAATAAATGATTCTACCCAAAGTCCACAACCGAACAAGGAATATGAAATAAGGTCAAACCAAGCATTTTAAGGCTATAAAATCCTAAATATCTACACCTATAAAGTATACACATAAAACTAACAGTATTAACTTCAACTCCTAGCATAGCATCATAAATAATACCATAGGCTACAAGGCATTACAAAAGCATACAACTCTATCATGCAAGTCCTGATGGGATCTTTAGCCTATCCACTAACATGTATTTCTAACAACTCTTATAATAAACACTCAATTTTAGCATATGAGATAAGTATGTGATATTTTGGGAATTTAGTCTTTGAGCTCCGGGCGAATGTACACGTTTCATCTTCCTCTTCCTTCCTCAAGAATTAATCTTTTACGAAAAGTTTTATGAAAATTCCTCAAATCCTTAGTTTGAGTTGGAATCACCCGAGTGTTCATCCAAATCCCTCAAACCAAGGCATTGATATTGAAGGTTTGTAGATCAGATACAAACAATTTATACTAAAGAACAAAGGATTATCACAAAGATGGTTTTTCACTAAGAAAAGTTCTCACTAAGGTAACGATCGCACAAAGTGCTACACAAAGCATTATTAGGGCTTAACCCTAATACATGAATATATACTAATCTATTTTAGAGAAACCCTTCAAATAAAGGATTGATTCTAATCTAATCTGAATATGTAAACTGATCCTTATCACAAAGATATTGGTTAGTCATCTAAATTAGAACATAACACTATAATAGTACAAATCGTTACACGCTGACGCTGGTACTTGAAGTCTTGTGCTGATCTTGTCGCTAACACTGGTGCCGATGGTAAGAGCGTGTTAGTTCTTAACTCATCATATCATAAGGCTTGACCTTACAATCTCCCCTATCGATGATGTCAAAACTTAGGTCCGAAAAACATGCTTACAACTTTAGCTCCCCCTGAGATGAGGAATCTCCCCCTTAGAAGTAGAACCAACCATGGTTCTCCCCCTTTATAGATCACTTAAAACGTCAAAGGACAATATAACAGAACTAAACATTTCTTACCCTTTTTGGCATCAAAAACTAGTGAGGAGGATTGCCAACCTCTTCAAAGTCATCCACAATGGCTAAGATATGTTTAATATCAGCCATAACAGCTTCAACTTTGCTAAGACACTTCCCTAGCGATTATGTAAAGTTTATTAATAGAGTAAGCTGAGAAAGAACTATTTCTTGGAAGTTGGAAGAAATTGACTCCCGCTGAAACATAGCAGCAGCTTGAGTAGAGGAGATCTGAGGAATAGGAGCATCAACTTGGCGTGGAGGAGATAATGTAAATTCAGCAGAAGTTTGAATTAGAGATGACTGCAAAAACTGTAGTGTCAACTTGTGGTAAAATTTTCTCATGTTTTGAAACCTTATGAGGAGGAGATGATGAAGGAGAAGAGGAAGGAAAGCGAATATGGTTTTTTAATCTTGGAAAAGGAGCACTATAATGATTGGAGAATTTGATGATGGTGGATCAAACTCAAGCTCAGCTTCTCCAAATTCATACAAAGTGGGAGAAATTTGAATATTTACTCGTGTCTCAGCAGCTTTGGCTGAGGCCTCAACCATCACAGATGATGAACTAGATTTTTATTCATCCTTATCTTATGCTTCATCATCTTCATTAATGTCACAGGAGGAATTATTGGTTTCTTCATGATCCTTTTCATCTTTATTGTTAGTTTCAGTCTCTGGCATAGGGTTTTCTTGTGGTTCCTCAACCTCATATGGATTTTCAATCCAAGCCATCATTGGATCAGATAAGTGAGGATCTCCATCTACAGGGTCAACGTTAATAATATTTGAGGAGAGAGAACTAGGGTTGGAATAGATGCTCCATGATTGACGTTGTAACCCATACGAGTGTGAGCAAGAAGTAGGGAAAGCGATCGTGGATATCGCACATAAGTTGGCCTCTTTTGCCGCTGATACACTTAACCATTTGATCAAAATCTAGTTTATTTTCTCGAGACAAAGCATTCAGAATGCAGAGTTCAAAAATATTTAATTGGTCTAGACTACTAGTTTTGTGGCCAAGACATTTTCTATTTCCCCCTGTCACATACTTCCAGCCTGCAGGAAACTGCTGACGAAGAATGAACTTAGCGGGGTCACGTTTACTTTCCTAATGAGAAAATTCATAATTAAGTTAAGGAAAAAGTGATCGACATCTAGCTTCAGAAGGAGTTCTTTTGTAGTCCATCATGAAAAGAAGACAAAGAACTTATCAAATGGTGACAGTAGAGATATGAACCCTAGAATGACTATCTCTAACAGTTTCGGAGATAATTTGGGCATTTTCATCAATGGTGCAAGAGTAAGAGAACTCACACACTTGTTTTAGAAAGAAAGGATCGGGAACATCACTGGGCACATAGAGCAAGGGACATATCTTAAAGAAGTTGAAGAAGTCTTTGATGCCCAAATCCAAATGTTATGGATGAATAATGTCGTAGAATGCAACAACGTTTGCTTAAAGCACAATTGGAGTCTCAGGAGTGTTGGGTGCTTTGACGAAATTTGCAGTCGAAGTGAATGTGAATAGAACTCAAGTCATGTTGATTTTTGAGAAAAGCTTTAATAAGGTTTCACCAATTTGAGAAATAAGGAAGATGATCAAGAGGATTCTTGCGAGGATTGCTTGGAGGAAAAATAATCTCGAAGATGTAAGTTCTTTATTGAAAACCACCCCACTCTTTCATGTAATCATTATCAATAGAAAGAGTTCCGTAAAAACCTCGAATACCACAATGATGATTTAATTTTTTTCCTCTTCTGAAGGTAACCGTTAAGAAGTTACCGTTAACATTAGTGTATCAGAGATGTCATTCAAAAATAGTAACGGTGGAAACTGTCACCATATCGTGAGATGCAGTGGAATGATAGGTGAGCTTGTGATGTCTCCTGATAGGGTGTGATTTTTCTATAAATCGTTGATATAATTTTGAAGTCTCATCAGCGTATCACTTGTTACGTTGAATCATGAACTTCTTTTATTAGAAGAATAAGGACAAGAGGGGAATGATGCATGTAATACATTTTAGTTTTTAAATGTACCCGTCAGCATAAAGTGTTGAAGTTTTATTAGTATATAGCTAATACAATGAATCATTAACTTCTTTGATAGAAGCTTTATAGGGTGAGACTGGGTAGATGCATGTAATATACCATGGTACATGATATACCCATCGGCACAGATGGTTAAAATTCTCATCAACTTCTGGTATCATATGTTGAATCGTAAAATTTTAAAGAATAAATTAGGGTAAGAATGGGTTGATTGTGTGTGTGATAGACTAGGGTATATAGTCTAACCATTGGCACAATTTTTTGAACTTTTACTAGTGTATGGTATTACATAATGAATCATCAAGTTCTAAGTAGAAGAATCGTAAGAGAGAGATAGAGTGTCTCAAAAATGCTAAGGTGGAATCAGCATGGATCATAGACAGTGAGTGACTCGTCCTCAAGAGATGGTTTAGTCATTGTTTCATAGAGTAGTTGTATTCTAGAATTCAATTTCACCATCAATTCAAGAAACATGGTACAAGAGATAATATGAAAACAGATAAGAGTAAGCAAAATAATCAAAGAAGAATAAGTCAAAAGGTAAATATATAGCTTTTTCAGGAGAATCATAAAGACCAAATTTTGCTGATCCTTTGAATTGAAAGGTCATTAATGATTTATCCTCTTACGAGATATGTGCCCTTCAACATCCGTCTACAAAAAGGTACACAAGCAAGATCAAACATGTCAAAACAGATATAAACACAAGAGAATATAATTGTCCTTAATCGTTGAGGTATTGCAGATGGATTCCAAGCTCCATGTTCACCAATAATAGAAGAGGACAAGAGTCAGTCTTTGTAACCAACAAGTTATGAAATTCAGTAGGAAGGTACTTGAAGAAACAAAGAACTATGAATTGGCATAGTAGTGAAGGAAATTTTGAAAAAAAAAAAGTCATGCAAATCTCACTAGCTACATCTGCCAAGTACAGAATGCAGAGCTTCACTTTATTGGAGCTTCAAGAGAGGTTCGTTTGGGTGTTGTTTAACGTCTAGCACCACTGATGAGGAGAAGAATGCAACACATAGAGGAAGGAGTTGTTAGGAACAGGTGTTATCTTTATTCTGCCATGGCTAGAAAGAAGCTTAGAGACAATGAGAGGGAGCATGCTACCAAGATAAATGGAATCTTTACAGCAAGAAAAATATATCAGTGTTAGAATAAAATATAGAAAATTATGCAATAAATACATAAGAATATCTTTCAAGTATTTAAGACAATGCTTCCTTTTCCTATAACAATCGTTAGACTCTCATTTTCACATAGTCCAATCACCAGCTTCATATTACAAAATTCAGGCATTGAAGAATATAAGCAGAGCCAATTTCAATAACAATATCTTGCAACAAGTGAAATGCGCTATTAAGGGAATTGGTCTTTTCTTTGAGGAATAGGAGATAGTGGTTAGCGTCAAGGAGAAGATATATGATCTTGAGACTTAAAAATTAGGAGAGAGGAAAACATATAATTATGAGATAAATACATGTAATGAATACTCCTATGGAAAGATAAAAACTTGAAATTTTATTTTTCATAAATCAAAAATCAACTTTTACAGAAGCATGATAAAGAAATCATAAAGCTTGAGTTTCGAAGAATGTAGAAAGCCAAGCAGCAAAATAAAGAAAACATAAACTAGTAACTGTTCAACAAAAGACATAATTAAAATGTGTAAGAGAAGTTCTTGATAACATAAAAATGGTAGAGATATTTGAATCCTTTTCAGTTTAAAAATGATCAGCATCAAACTTGTTGAACCATATTCTTCAGAATGAGCTTTATTAATGACGGTCATAAGACACTTTTCTTTTGTTCCTTCATCTTCAGAAGATTCTTCTTCCTCAACCCATTTCTCTGGTCTTTCCTTCTTGACAATAAGGGCTTTGGGGAGAAAGATGTTTTCTTTTTCAAAGTTTTCCAGTAACTTCTATTATAATGTTTCATTACTTTCATTGCTTTGAGATTCCTTTTTTGCATTTAACTCCCTAGAAAAGTGATATGGGATTCCATAGTTAAAGCACTTACTTTCATCCTTTCTTTTATACGTATTCTTTCCTGCTGAACTGTTTCTCTTGGATAGAAATCTTCTAGACCTACTAGTCCTGCTTTCTTCATAGCACTTAACGATAAGTGCAACGCTGGCAACCAGCTCATCTAGATATTTATCTTTAGATTCACCCTGATTAGATGCATCAGAGTCACTGACATATCCAAATGTCTCTTTTCTAGAAACTAGAGCCATAGATTTCTCTTTAATGGAGGCTTTCAAGATATCTTTACGAAGAGCCTTTATTTCCTCACAGTTATGCATATTTCAAAAAAGTGAGTTGAGATCCATGAAGCTGATTTTCTCATTATTCTTTAGAACATCAACATGATGTTCCCATCTTTTATCCAAGGAGTCTAAGAACTTCAACACCAACTGAGATGGATTTTTAGTAGTGCCCAACTTGCCCATATCATTCCCCAAACAGTTAAAACTATTAAAAGGTTGATTCAATGTCTTACCTTCCTAATCAAAAAATTGTTCATATCTCCGATTTAGATTGTTGATGGTAGTTTCTTGGACTTCAATAGTGCCTTCGTATATTACGGTCAGCGTCTCCATCATCCTTAGAGTGGACTCACAATTCAAAACCATGTGGTAGATCTAATAAGGAAGAGAGTTTCATATTCTGGTTGTTGCCTTTACATCCAAACTTATAAGTCTCTTATCTTCTTCACCATAACTAGACTTCGGCTTTGGCTTCTTTCCACTAGTAGCAAAATTATCAATCGCAGGTTGATACATCAGGACATGTGGACCATTATTAATGATGTCAAGGATTTCCTAGTCCATGGTTTCAAGAACCACCACGGCTTTTGCTTTCCATATGGCGAAATTATGTTCATCGAATAAAGGAATTTTCTTTGTAGCAGAGAATTTTTTATTGTAATGAGATGAAGAAGACATGATTACCTGGATGTATCAAAAAAACCTACTATGATACCACTTGAAAGTTTGTAGATCGGATAAAAACAATGTAACGCCCCGGGTTTTCTCAGTACGTTTGGTTATTTTAATTTAATTATCCTTGTAACCTTGGGTTAATTTATTTAACCAATGTCTGATTTCTTATGTTATTGGAATCTTTTGATCATCTTGTAAACTCCTTTTATTGAAGTCCATGGGCTATGGGCCTATTTGCAAAGTCCATCTAGTTAATAGTACTTAATGTGTAAATTGAATCATTTGGAACACACAAGGAAAACACTATAAACCCTCCCTCTCTCTCAAAAATCGTCCCTCTCTCTCTCTTTGGGATCAAGAGCAGCCAAGGGGCTGTTTGGAGCTTAATTCTTGTTCATTTCCAGCCTTGATTCGTATTGGTATGAACCTCCTTATCCTTTCTTACAACTTGATTCATAACCTTGTTCTAGTTTTATGATTTCATCTTCACCTCTTCTCCTTCTTATTTTATTTGTAATTGTATGTTATACATCATCTCAAGATCCTATCTTCACCCCATATATGGTGGATGATGGATCTAGGGGATTACATGTGGCAAAAAATCATGGAAACCCTAAAAGGGAGAATGATGATTTTATGTGCTTATGTTTATTTTCATGTTGATTATTATTACATCCTTGTGGCTAAATGAAATCCTAATGATCCCTAACCCTTTTTAGTACCACCATTATCATGGGGACTGAATTGAGATGATGAACACATCTTAAAATGTGTTTCAAAAGGAGAAGGATGGATAAGCCAAAAAGGAATCACGGGTGGCTACGATTCTGTTTTCCATCAGATCTGTAGTCATTTTGTAAAAATCATATCTGGAGCTCTAAAACTCAAACGGACCCCAAACCAGTTCCAAAAGTTCAGAAATTGAGTTGGCTAACTTTCTTAAGAAGGCCAACCTCACTTATAAGGGATTTATCTATGTGAAAGAATGGCATCTTTGATGTTAGGTCTGATCCGGGTCTGTTCTGATATGTCATTTTGTTTTCATCATTTCTAAGGCTTGGAAAAGGATCCAGAGTGATTCTAAGTTTCTATATGTTCCTTATATTATGAATTTAAGATCTGGAGAATATGGGGTGTTATTTCCAATTATAAATTGGTTATAATGGATCCACACTCCAGGTCAGTGGGCAGTCACCAGCTTTTGCTAGTGCTGTGATTGTCCACAATGTGAATTTTATATCTGGAGTTTGAGAGATGCTTTTCATTCAATTCCAACTCTGAGACTTTCACTTGTATGTCCTTTACTTCTCTTAATTTTCTTTTGTACGAATTCTACTCACAAGTTGGGTAGAATTGGCCAACATCACTTGACTGTATTGTTGGAGATAGAAGTGATACACCATTTTGTAAAATTCATATTTAATTCATCTTTATGAGTTAGAATGAGTTCTTTATAGTTGTGGAATCCAGAGCAATCATAGTTTCCTATAAAATTTAGTTAAATCTATGTTTCTGTTTTAGATTTTGGAGTAAATCTGTTTTGAACAGCAGGTCTGTTTCAGAGACCTTGCTGTGATTACTCTTTTCTCAACTCATAGCTTCATTACTTCTCCTTTCTAACCTTTACTCCTTCTTAGGTCAAGTTTTGAAGTTTGCTCAAGCTTGGTAGCATTATTTGATTGTTAGCCATCCTTAATACTCACTCAAGGTGAGTTCTCTCACACCGTTGTATTGATGATTGTGTTTGCTAGTTAGCTCGTGTGTGATTATTTGAATTTATTATAAAAGCATGCTATATAAGTATTGTTTTAATTCGTACATGTGCACTGTATGTAACTAATTATGGATATGGGGACCCCACCAAAGGATACGGATTTACCGGTGCGGTGGGTAGGTAAGATCACCAACGTAATACTCTTCGTGAGGTGCGGTGATTAGGGCCAAATGATATGGGATCTTCCCGGTGCGGTTCAAACCTACAAGTCCTTCTCGTAATATAGACATTGATTCGTTCTTTGCCTTTATCATTATAATTGGAAAATTGATTAGGGCTAGTAAATATGAATGTTAGTACAATGTCTGTGTTTGAATTCACTAAGCTTCGTGCTTACGTTTTTCCCTTATAACTTTTCAGGTGTTAAGATTAAAGAGGCTAAGGCTTGACATGGAGCATCGGGACATCGCTACTAGTTATTTTGTTGGGACCTTATTATTATTATTATTACTTCCGCACTTATTTTATATGATTATTAAGTTGATGGATTATGTTATGACTATTTCAGTTGTTTTAATTTAATTTAAGATGGGTTTTAAAAGTTTAAAATTTTTGCAAAAAAAATTGGGTGTCACAAACAAGTTATATTGAAGAACAAAGTATTATCATAAAGATGGTTATTCACTAAGAAAAGTTCTCACCAAGAGAATGGTCTCACAAAGCATTATTAGGGTTTAACCCTAATGCATGATTATATACTAATATATTTTTTAGAATCACTTCAAACAAGGGATTGATTATAATATAATCTAAATATGCAAAATGATCGTTATCAACAAGATATCAAATCAATTATCTAACATAAAACTTAATACTATAATCACATACAACATAAATACAATTGTACAAATCATTACACACTGATGCTGGTACTTGAAGTCTTGTGTTGATTTTGTCGATAGCGATGGTGCTGATGGTCGGCATGTGTTAGTTCATGACTCATCAGATAATAAGTCTTGACCTTAAAGATACAAAATTTGAACATCCCAAATATCACGACCAAAATTTTCATTTTTATATTAAGTAAAAAAAATCGTTTCTAAGAAAAACCAAGTCAAGAAACCATAAGTATTAAAATACAGTCATCCCAAAAATTAGAGTATCACAAAATGCGGAATCATATAAACTACCAATGAGAGTGTATAGTTAAGCCTTCGTCATCCCACGGTCATCTAAGGTACCTGAAACATTTTTAAATAAACAACTGTAAGAAAAAACATTAATGAGTTCCCCAAAATATCACATACAACACAACATAATAAACAACTATGGGTTATCAGCAACCATGGGACTATCAACAGTCTTGAGGACTATCAAAAGTCCTATGGTCTCTTAGCATCCCTATGGGTTATCAGCAACCCTGTGGACTATCAGCAGTCATGGCGATATCTATGACTCATTAAAATACACATAACATCAATGAACATATAAGACTTAACTAGTCTAGTATGCACCTAACTATGACATAGCTAATATAGTGAGAGGACTCACCTTGCAATCAACAAGATAACACAACAGCTCTCTGATAGAGGAGAACGATCCTATGAGACACCTAAACACATCATATGAGTATCCTCTTAGTCTATGCCCTAAAACCCTTAAGTTGACCAAAGTCACCAATAGTCAAAGACTCAACTATCAAAATCAATGGTCAAAGTCAGCCCCAACTGACCTCCACGTCGTGGACACCCAATAGCCACGTCGTGGCAACATTGATACAAAATAGTCATGAGGACTGGTTATCGCCATGATGTGGTAATAAATCCACCATGTTGTGGGTGTTTCACATATCAGCTTAATGCATTAGGCTCTTAATCCTTTAATCCATTCATTAGTACTTTTCAGAGGTCTTTCTTACTCCTAATACTCCATAAAAACCGTTGGTTTTATAGACATGCATGACCAATGCAATTCTTGAGCTCAAAGTAGGTCAAATGGTGAAAAATGAGATTAAGATCTCATGCGTAGAACTCCTTACTCAATGGGACAAGACGCCAAAAAGGAAGCTCAATGACTAATAAAGTTGTTATCATTATGAAATCCCAACACTCAAACCACCTCAAATATGGAAGAAAATTGACGAAAACCTAGATCTAACATGCTTGGACACAAAAGTTAGAAACTTGAGGACTTACAAGGGTCCAAAAGCTACAAAAACTGATGAGGGGAGGTTTTCTTGTTGGAACAAAGCACCAGATACCTTCTTCTTCTTCAAGGGGCTAAGAAAATCACCATAAAATCCCACAAGGTAAAAAATGAAGGTTAGGGTTTCTTCTAGGCTGAAAGGAGGTGAAGGAGGCTGAGGGTGTGGAAACCCTAGCCATTACATCCCTTAAATAAGGCACAAAAATAAAAAAAATTAGGATTTGCACTCAGGCTGCCACCACGTCATGGCCATACACTTGCCACATCGTGGTGCACAAAGATGATACGCATTCCGGTTTGTCATGACCAAGTAGTCGTTTATCCTTCATCGTGTCTTGGCCATCAAAAAAATCCCTTCTTGAGTGTCTTTAATCACTAAAAACATAATTGATTTATTTACCTGGAATAGATGTTATGGTTTTGGGCTCCACATATATTTAGATAGTATAAGAGTCGCCATCACGCACTCTCGTGGCCCAACACATTTATGTCTACCTTTATCAATCCTCTGGCTCTAAGGGGGAGTGTTAGAATATACCACATCGGTGCGACACAATCTTATAAGTGACAATATATGTTGGAGCCTCCCCTTTCTCCATAAGGGTTTTTTTAGATAGATAATCTTGGGCTTTACATATATTTACAATATGCATTCTTTGTTGAAAAAAATCATTGTAAAAAGTATATAACATTTCACCAAATTTGTAGAATTATAAGTTTGGATATAATTATCCACATATTTTATATTTGGTAGGTTGTTTTCTCTTGGAATGAGATTTCTATGGATATATTACACTTCCAAATTGGAGTTAAGGCAACTAAACTATCAACTCTTAAAGTCATGAATTTTGAAATGATAAAATTAAGAATTTGTTTTATAGTGGAAACTTAAAAAAAAGTAGAGTTTTTTGTTTTAAGTTTTCAGTAGAAATTTAGAAAGCGTGTTTGGTTAAAAATGATTGAGTTTTCATTGTCTATTTTAGAAAATTAGACAAACTTGTTTTGATATGTATTTTCTATTGGTTTACATTTTTTGGTTTTTGTATATGTGGTGTATATGTAATTGTATGTGTATGTGTATATATGTATGTATGTATCTTTGTGTGTTTATATTTATGTATGCATGGTGATGGGCGGGGATCGGAATGTGGGTTAAATATATCTGGGTTGTACGGGGTGCAGGTAGGGTGGATATGGTGATTAGGGTAAGGGTGTGGGAATGTGTATACGTTTGTATTATAGAAATAGAAAAGTATAAAAAAAAATAAATGCTTGTTTTTCATGTTATATGTAATTAAAAAAATTAGAAAATTAGTTTTACTTAGAATTTTTTTGGAAAAAAAAAATTAAACCAAACATTTTTTTGAGTTTTCATTTTTTTCAAATGAAAACCCAAGTGCAATATAAGTTTTCCCAAAAAAGTAGGATTGTACACATATAATGCTTTAATATAACATGAGATCGGTTTCCCTCTAATTGAACAACATCCAAATGGTGGTTGTTAGTATGTTAGCATCTAGGGTTCAGGCCCAAAGCCTTTATGGTTCAAGTTAGGCTAGACCCCTGTAACGTCCCAAAAATAGTAATAACATTTGTACTTTTAAAAAATTAAATCCATACAAACATTTGTTCCAAAACCAATTAGAGTAAGAAGTATTTTTCAAACATCAAAGTAAACAAGAATAATCAGTGCGGAAGAAGCCATCAGGGGATATTGTGTAGTCAAGTCGGGCCCTTCCCTCTGGAACCGGAAGTACCTAAAAATGTTAAAACACAAACCATAAGCACGAAGCTTAGTGAGTTCCCCAAAATACCACATACCATACATATCAAGATGTCCAACCTGCATATTCGGCCCAACACATAATAACGGGCCCATCCTCATATATCAATGAGCCCAACCCAACATGAAAATGAGCCCAATCCAACATATCAATAGGCCCATCCCAACATGCAAATGGGCCCAACCCAATATATCCATGGGCCTAACCCAATATATCCATGGGCCTAACCCAACATGCAAACAAGCCAATCCCAACACACAGTGTAAGAGTAATAAAGACAGCTAGCATCATACGCAGTATAGTAAGAACACCCACCTGACTCACGAAATTAGCTACACCACAACTCAATGCCCCACAAAATATGCAACAACACTAATATCGAAACAAGTAAGGTCCAACCCTAGACTACACCCTAAATCCAATAATATTGACCAAAACTCACCCTAGGTCAACAAGTCAACCCTCAAGGCCAAAAGTCGGAGCCAATGGTCCAAAGTCAAGCAACTAAAAACACTTCAACAAGTTGCTATGTCATGGCCTCCCATTGGCCATGCCGTAGCAACAAGATGACAAAATAGTCAGGTATCACTCCAGACGTCACGTCATAGTGAATAAGGTACCACGTCATGGGAAGTGGATATTTATCAGCTTAATGCATCAAGATGTTTACAACCACACCAAGGTCTCTAAATCTCATATCTACTTCTCCCTAAGGTCTTGATGGATAAAGTTTCCAAATTTATCCCTTAGCACACCCCATAGACCAAGATCTCAAAACCTAGGTCTTAATAGAAACTTATGGTATGACTCAACCATTAATCACTTAATCATAAAAGCCACTTCCCTAAAGTTTCCAGAAGGGTTTCCTACACCTAATGGGCCATAAAAATTTCAACTTTACGAACATACATGTCTACTGCATGTCCTTCCAAATTTAGGCAATAAACATGAGAAAATGAGCTCAGAATTGTGCATGAATTCAAAATGTGCCTATAAGCTTCATATCTGAACCAAATAACTTCAAAAGGACCACACGGATCCATAAAGTTGCCAACTTTGTGGAATCCGTTCCTTCATCAACCAAAATCATAAGGAAAGGGACAATAATCCTAGATCCGAAAACATAAAACCAACAAGCTAGGATATTAAACATTTTCCAAGGCCCAGGAATGAACAAGATAATGATGATGAGGCTTGCTTGATGGATCAACACACTAGAGAAACTTCGTTTTTTTCTTCTTGCCACCAAATTCACCAAAATGAGCTAAAATCACCAAGATAGGCTAGGGTTAGGGTTCCTGAGTTTTGAGGCTAATGGAGGCTGAGAAATTAACCTTAAATCTGAGATTAGGGGGTATAAATACAAAGGAAGCCCTAAACGATCATGGGCTTGGTCTATAATATCCACCATGCCTTAGCCATACTACCGCCATGTCATGGTACTCATCAGATTGACATGCCAATGATTTGGTTCGTCACGTTATGACCACCATATGGTCACATTGTTGGGTTATGAGCATTCTAACACTCCTAAGTGTACATGCAACCCTAAATACCTTGGATCTATGTTTTCTCTATTATACATGCAAATATGAATATTCCAAGGTATTACCCTAACTAGCATACAATCTTTTATACTTGGGTAATAAAATGGATAGAATACATACCTTGTTGATGTAGCTTGACTCCATGAAGCTAGAGAGCCTAGTGCCCCAAATATGACACCTCAAATGGTTCACACAACATCACCAACACATGGAATAACCATGAGACGAAGACACTCCTTGCTCAAATCGGCTAGCCCTCACATATGTATTACTAGTGCCATTTTCTTGAGCTAAAGGGGTCTTTATATAGTGTGGCTATTAGGGTTACACCATGTAACTCATGACTTTACCCATTCCTTATGCTCCATGGGTTTTAACCTCCATGGAGTATCCATGGGTCACCACATGGGTTAAACCCAACATAAGGAATCTTGGATCATAAGCCCACATATATAAGAATTAATGATTTACATAATAAATCTCCATATATTTAATTAGTCTCTTTTGATCACTAAATTAAGTACAAATTAATTCTTGATCAATACTAATTAAATAACATGATTTCATATTAATATATTAGAACTTATAATATATTAATATGTTACAAATGTCCTCTTCTCACAAACGGTCTATCCAAATGTTCTGATGCCATGCAACCCAAATGGACCATGCCGAGTCGGGTTAAGTACATAACAATTATAGTTATGGACTTAGACACTTATCCAACACACATGGTGACGCATAATATGATCTAAAATCATGCCTTTGACTCCTTTAAGCCCTACAATTATTCAATCTGGAACACAGGTGTCACAACTCTTCTCCACTTAAATTATATTTCATCCTCAAGATCATTCTTTACCACTTACTCTGCTACCCCATCCGACCTCGTCTATACTTTCCTGAATTTGAATTAGATCTTAGAAATCATCTCACACATCCGACCGCCTTCTAATGTTGAAAACAAACCCAATCTTAGCAGAAGTCACATACCCTGAAGAAACAACGAACATTATCATGCCAAACTTATCCATCCAACAGAAAATGCAACGTCCCTACCTGAAATTTGAGAATTTTACATTGTGCCTGACTTCGATAAAGAAATAACACACCAACCATATCCATAGTAGTTCTAATCCGCAACCAAATCCGACCAAAAACCCCTATGAGCCTAAATATTTCACTGATAATGATGAAACAGAGTCCCTCACCATTCGTTGTTGCCTACAACCTTGCTCTCGAATACAAGGCATCCCCCCACACAAGTCTCAACCATTGGTGCCATACCAACATACACAGCACACCCTGCTAACCTTTTTCTACATATTTGATATATCTGAGATCACCTTGTTTCCACACTGCCCTATCAAATAACTGGAATACATAATCCTCGTTCTACTACTGAAGTCGACATTCTCACACCCGATCACACCATGCAACTACATAAAAGAGTCTAACTGACAAAGGTTATCCTAGCCTATCCACCACATGGGTCCAACCTATTGATTATTTAGCTTCTCTACTCCACACTTATTGTAATGACCAAACCATGCCATTGACTACTGGTTCCCACCCTCATGAGTCATACACTTACTGATTCACAATACATCGTGACACCATTTAATCCACTTGAAGGTTAAGATCACTGACACCCTGATCTAGCCAACAATTCATTAATGGCCTAAGGACTCATAACCAATACCACATACCTTAAGCATGACCTTAAACGTATGAATGGTTCGCTCACCCAAGATAACATAACCAATCGGGCCTCGCCCATGGGTCTCTCCCATGCGAGCATAACTTAATGGGCCTTGCCTACGGGTTTTTCATCCAAGCTAGTAGAACCAAACGAGCCTCACCCTCAATCGGGAGCTATACTTTTCTAACCATCGATACAACCCTAATAGACTCCTACTTGAACATTGGGATGCTAAATAATAACAAACGAGCCCAACTCAACCCCAACGAAGGTTGTGATCCCCTCATAGTCTTACAACCATTCCTACAATTGTCAAACTCATCATTATGGATACTATGTGCCAACCCATAGTCTTGCTATACATTCACGATAGCCATGGGCCCAGCCCATGGTCTTGCCAACTATCCATAAACCGAGACGAAATCAGCATGGATCGAAACCCCAAGCAAGTGTTTGGGTCATGTTTTAATCTCCAAATCCTTCAGCAGACAAGAACACGTAAATAGGTCCTAACACAACACTCAACCTCAGCCTAGACACGAACCCATAATGTGCCACTACCGATGTTTCACGTCCTCGGAAAAGATAACATGAATCCTTAGCATTCGCTTCCTTGATTACAATCGAACAATAAACATTATTCCTGGCATAACTTCCGACTCACACCACTGCCAAAAATGGCTCCCTACTTTCCCTAGAATATGAAATTTCAACTTGATTCACACTTGGGTATATTCCCATTAATCCCAAGTGATTCTCCCCCACTTGGATTCAGCTGCACTCTACTAACCTCATAACCATTGGATCTAAACCACCTCACAACCTCGCCACTTCACCACTATCATCATGATCTTACAAGAACTAAGATTCCATGACCAAACAATCTAAGGTACCCACACCACTAAACTAGATGAAACACTTCAATACTTGTGACTAAATATTTTCGTATCTAAAGCACCTCCCCTGATGTAATTCCAAGTCCTTGAACAGCCTCAACTGATGACAAAGAACGAATAAAAGCAGTAAGGGAACAGATGGATAACCAATCCAACAACTCACTTGACGAAAGATTGATGCACTTATAACCTTTTCTACTAATACAACTCGAACACCCTTGAACAATCCCAGTAGCTAAATAAATCGATGAAAAAGTGCAACACCCACTCCCATAAGTTGATAGATCACAACAACTCTTACCATACTAATGATAGCAATCAATTCAAAGAGTAAACCAATCCTTTAACTGACATTCAAACTGAGCGGAGCAAGCATCTATGAACTCAATCTCCATTGTCCCAGAAGGGATAAACAGTTACAACAAGATCTTTTCTTACAAGCTTCCAATATGAGGACCGCACGTACACCCCTGAAAACATAAGTCTGACATCAACTCACCCTGCACTAACATTATGACCAATCCCTTATACCTCTCAACCACAAAAGATCTTAACCATCTCTAATTACAAAATCCAATGAACTTACACTGCAACTTTCTCCGACCCATTACACTGAAACCATCAATATCAATCTGGTAGCCGATCCTCAATGCAGAACATTCAGTTCACTCCCACGTAGGCCTCATGCCATCACCGACCGTCACCACCTGAACTGTTTCCTACATCTGGCTCTACCATATGCCCTTCAAACATGATTCTCGGCATGCAAAATGGAATATGAAAAACCATCAAATAGTAATAACCAAGAACTCATACAGAAACTAAGATCCTTACGTGGAGAATTAACTAAAACGAATATAACGTCTCACACACACCATCACATAATCAAAAGCATAAATAATAAAAGCATGAAGGAAGCGAATACAATACATACCTGCATAAACATCTGATGGAACTCAATCTCTTCATCCTGAAACTGAAATGCTTGGCTCATCACCGCCAGGCCTTTTCCCTGTCCTCGTGGCCATCAATAATCCTCAGTGTAGCTGGAGCAGGTGCCCTCACCACTCCATTCATAAACCTCGAACAATCGGCCTTCTTATGGCCCATATGATTGTAGTGAAAACATATCAAACTCGAACCATGAGGACAATCCTCTCGTCAGAGGAGTCGATGGGCCATAAGAAGGCCGATTGTTCGAGAGGACAATCCTCTGAAGTTTGGATACGACTCCTCTGAACTTTGGTACCATCAATTGACGTGGTATTTTGGATACGACTCCTCTGAAGAGTTAAGTTACATGCTAAGAAGGCCGATTGTTCGAGTGATCTGAAATGAAATGAACTCGTGAATCCTCTCGTCAATTGACTCAACAACAGATCCTGAACCAAAACTAGGACCAAAACCATAACCTCCTTAATGAGTGTTCATCACTATACTAAAAAAGCAACCATATAAATGATCAAAACATACCTGAAAAAGTCCTTATTCTACATGCTTCTATGAATCCTCGTGACTTTCCCCGATTCGAGTATGGATCTTGTGCTTTCAGTAATATGGGCCCAATACTACCTTCGACACCTATCTATACGTTCCTCAAGAATCATACCAGATCCTCTAAGTCTCCTTCTTATACTGATACTCCAAATACCCGCTAAACCGCTCACCAATCACACTAAAGCACTTCCTAGGCTCTCTTAGAATCCCCACCTCACCCTGCCATCGGCTATTGAAAAACTTCTACTAATGTCAGCTAACTACTACATGAATATAATTACATGAATCATAACTTAAATAATCCTTTGACTAAAAGACTCAACCGTACACCGATTAGAATCCGACAAGAGTTGTGCAATAGGGCCAATTCAATCACTCTAATATTATTTAACGTTCGTAGCATGTAACTTAACATTTTCATTTAATATTTAACTCACATCAATATGAATACGACAAAGCACAAAGCAAACAACATTCAAGCAGTAGAACTCTACATGCCATAAAACGTCAGAAGGCATCCTTCCTAATAGGCATCTATCCTAATAGGCATCCAAGCATGTAAACCTGAACATATTGTTATGCTAACTTCTAGCATGCCACACATATAACATAACCACATGTATGTGTATTCTAAGAATCAATTGGCTGATTGCATGCATCACACCCTTTTTCTATATAAATATCTTTATAGAAAACTTATTTTCTTTCAAAAAAAGATTACTAATTCCTCGGTTTGAGTTTAGACACACCCGAGAGTATGCCCAAATCCCTTAAACCAAGGCTCTAATACCAACTTGTAACATCCCAAAATAGTAATATTTTTTTTACTTTTAAATCATTAAATCAATACAAACATTTGTTCCAAAACCAATTACATTAAGATGTATTTTGCGAACATCAGAGTAACAATAATAATCAGTGCAAAAAAAGCCATCAGGGGATGTTATGCAGTTAAGTCGGAACCTCCCTCTGGAACTGGAAGTACCTAAACAAATTTCAAACCATAAAACGTAAGCATGAAGCTTAGTAAGTTCCCCAAAATACCACATACCATACATATCATCGGGCCCAAACCGCATATTGAGCCCAACCTATAATTATGGGCCCAACCCCACATATCAATGTGCCCAACCCATCATACAAATAGGCTGAATCCAACATATCAATGGGCCCAACCCTAACATACAAATGGGTCCAATTGAACATATCTATGAGCCCAATCCAACATGCAAATAGGGATAACCTAACATGCATACCAATGGGCCCAACCCAACATACAATACAAGAGTCACAAAGATAACTAACATCCTATGCAGTACAGTGAGAAGACTCACCTGACTCATGAAATTAGCTAAACCACAACTCAATGCCCCGCAAAAAATACTACAACACTCTTATCAAAACATACAAGGTCCAACCTTAGACTACACCCTAAATCCAACACTCTTGACCAAAAGTCACCCCAGGTCAACAAGTCAACCCTCTAGGTCAAAATTCAGAGTCAACGGCCCAAAATCAATCAGCCAAAAACACTTCGGTGAGTCGCCATGTCGTGACATCATGTTCGCTACGTCATGGCAGTAAGACGACAAAACAAGCAGGTCTTACTCCAGTCGCCACGTCGTGGCGAACAAGGTGTCACATCATGGGAACTATACTTTTAGCAACTTAATGCATCAAAATGTTTCCAACCACACCAAGCGCTCCAAAGCTCAGATCTACTTCTCCCTAAGGTCTTGATGGATAAAGTTTATAACTTTATCCTGTAGGATATCCTCATAAACCAAGATTTCAAAACCTGGGTCTTAATAGAAACTTAAGGTATGAGTCAACCATTAATCACTTGATCATAAAAGCCATTTCCCCAAAGTTTCCAAAAGGGTTTCCTATACCTAATGGGTTATAAAAAAGTTGCATTTTTTATGGACACATGTCCAGTGCATGTCCTTCCCAATTTAGGTCATAAACATGAGAAAATGAGCTCAAAATTGTAGATGGATTCAAAATGTGCCTAGAAGCTTCAAATTTGAACCAAATAACGTCAAATGGACCATGAGGATCCATAAAGTTTCCAACTTTATGGAATCATTTCCTTCCATCACCCAAAATTATAAGGAAAGGGACAAGAATCCTAGATCCAAAAGCATAACACCAACAATCTAGGATCTTGAATACTTACCATGGCCTAGGAATGCATAAGAGAATGATGATGAGGCTTTCTTGAAGGATCAACATACTATAACTTCTTCTTCTTCTTCTTCTTCTTGCCACTAAATGCACTAAAATGAGCTAAAATCACCAAGAGAGGCCAAGGTTAGGGTTCCTAAGATTTTAGGGTAATGGAAGCTAAGAAATGAACCGTAAATCCGGGATTTGGGGTTTAAATACGAAGGAAACCCTAAAAGCTCATGTGTTTGGGCCAGAACAGCTGCCATACCATGACCATACTACCGAAACGTCATGGCAATCATCAGATTGATGTGTCCATGATTTGGTTCGTCACATCGTGAGCACCCTATGGTCACGTTGTGACACATGATTTTTCCCAAAAATCATGTCTTTGACTCCTTTAAGCCCTACAATGATCCAATCTGGAACATGGGTGTTACAACTTTATGTATCCCTATTTATATAATGTTTATGAATTAACCAAGTTATCATATTTATATGATATCAAAGATAAACATTATCAACCCTCTCTTTAACCAACCCATTGGTGGAACCCAACACTAGTACTAGAGCTCCTAAATACTACTATATTCCATTTTCAATACTCTATTCTTCATTATTTTTTCTCTGGCAAGACCAACTTCTTGTTGTTGTTGTCACTGCCTTATCTTCTAGCTTCATCTCTTTCTTACTGCGGTGAGCCACCATTGTCTCTGGTTAGCCCTTGCCTAAATTTGTCTCTGTTTTTACCAAAGTTACATATATCGCCCGAAACCTAGCTTTTTATGTTTTGTCTTCGCCAAAATCCTTCCACCAATGTGTCAAGCTCTAGCCACTAACATCGCCACTACCACTACCTCCGGATCTAGTTGTCGCTGTTGTCATTGATTCATGTTCTTGATCTCCGCCGACCTTCTTATCTTCATCTAGGTTATCTATTTTTTGTTTAGATATAGTTTTAACGTCCTCGACAAAACTGTAGAGGATGTTAGTATGTTAGTATTTAGGGTGTAAGTCTAAGGCTCTCAAGATTTAAGATAAGCTAGGGCTCCTTATGTACCCCTATTTATATGAGGTTTATCAATAAACCAAGTTCTCATATTTACACATACATATGCGTTCATGTGGTTGTGGCCATCAACACAAGTCATAAGAATTTTTGAGTGTCGCATATAGGCATCAAATGGAACAACATAGAGTTGGGCTGATGAACAGGTTAAGTTGCATGGTGTCGGGTTTCCATGGTTAAGTTACCATCGTGTAACGTGTTTCCTTTAAGTTGACAAATATTATTCCTTTTGTAGACTGTCTGCCACCATGATCGAATTGATGTGGCTGCCTAGAAACTCAAGCTAACCCTTTTCGACTAGGCGTGGATTTGATAATATCATTTTAATTCAATTTATAGATTACTTCTCACTTTAAAGTATCGTATAAATCTTTTTATATTTCCAGAACTAATTACATAAGTAATAGTTTTAGGTTGAATTCTCCGCTATATATGAGAGCTAGCCTAATTGCAATACACAACACATAATATACAAATTTTAGAGCAAATCCACAACAAATAGAGACTTGTTAACATGTTCCACTTCCGTGACATTTTATTAAAAAAAAAAAAAAAAGTATATAATTCGACCTTATATATTGATACAGTAGTTGCACCATGAGCAACATACACAAAATGGTGAATACGTTATAACAAAATCATATCTGGTCACCTCTAGTTTATCTTTCTTTATTGTTTTTCTATTATTATCTTTGTACTTCTCCTTTTTTTTGGAAGTGTATATGTAAACATTATGAACCAAGTACTCTTTTCATAAAAGTTTCATACAAATTTTATATATTGTAGACCAACCGAACATGAAAGTTTGGCCCAAAATACTTGGACCAGTAAAACTTAGAGGCCTACGGTGATGTTAATATTTGTGGGAGAGAAGAGAATCATGGAGAAAGAATGACATGTGATAGACAATTAGACAGGGGAGGGAGAAATGTGCACATGGGAAATCAAAAGGTTGTCTAGTGAAATATATGACAAAGTCTAGGGTTGGTGGGATTATAAAGCTACCTTTGTATTTTATGCCCCTCAAAGATTTTGTAGCCGTTCCTGTTGTTGTCTCTAAATTAAATAAAAAATAGTTTTTGATTTTACAAAAAGGATTTATAACGAAAAAACATTATATATTTTTTTATTTTACTGTTTAATCATCTAATTTTTATTTGTCTTTAAAAATCATCTATTTTTGGATAAAAATTTTATGTCGACCACTATGATTTGTATTTTTTTTTTAGTAAATTACACGAATGGTCCCTATGGTTTGGGATAAGTTGCACGCTTGGTCCCTAACTTATTTTTTTAACTCGAAAGGTCTCTGTTGTTTGTTTTTGTTACGTTTTTGGTCCCTACTATTTGTTTTTGTTACGTGTTTGGTCCCTATCTTACCTAAAAAGACTGTTATTTAAATAGAGAAAAATAGTAGGGTAGGTAGGTAAGGTGAGAGGGGTGGGGTTGGGGGGTGTTTATTTAAATAAATTAAAAAATCAATGGCAAAATACTATTTTTAGGTAAGACAGGGACCAAACACGTAACAAAAACAAACAGTAGGGACCTTCCGAGTTAAAAAATAAGTTAAGGACCAAACACGCAAATTACCCTAAACCATAGGGACCATTCGTGTAATTTACTCTCTTTTTTTTTTGCTAAAAAACCATTCATTTTCAATTGTGTTAAAAAAGCCACATTATAAATTGATAGTTAAACTGAAATTTTAGAAAAATATAATGTTTTTTTTGTAATTAAAATATAATTAACCCAACTCTGACATGTAACAATGGTCTTATGGCCACGTTAAAATATTTAACAAAATTTGGTGGTTTTTTCAGAACTTATTAAAAACTGGTGATTAACCTAATTTTTGAGAAAAATAAAGTGTTATCTTGGTAATTATCCCTTGGAAAAAACTTAGTATTGTAAAGTTATCTATTAACTTTTATTGAAGTTATTTATTAAAAAATTAATATATTTACATTCTATTTAGTTTATTTTGTGTAAATAACTAGATTTAAATATAAAAAATAGATATATGTAAAGATTAAAAACATCACGAATCTTATGTCTTAGGAATCAAAAAGGTTAATTATCATATGCCAAACATCCCAAATTCCCCATGTGAATTGAATTACGAAAAAAAAAGCAAGAGACCTTTTTCAAATCTCTTTTTGTGATAATACTATATTTAATTTAATAAAAAAATATTTAACTACCAACTTAATTCAAAGAAGATTCTTATAAAAACATAATAAAAATTAAAAAACTAATATCAATTAATAATCAATATTTGAAGATACTATATCTAGGTCGAAGACTTGACTTTGTTACTAAATAAACCATAAAAGTTACAAGAATTTGTATGGTTTATCTAATTGTCTCTTCCCATTATTATTGAGTGAAATGTTAATTTTTTATTTTTTTATTTTATATTTTCAAAATATTTGTTCATTTCTATTAAATATTTTGCTTATTACGTAATAAATATTCTCGAGAAGTGATATTTTCATGTATGTTTCTTATTCATCTACTTAAAATAATAAGATGATTTGATTTTTTTATAATTTTATTTTAATGAAATTGAAAGAAAAACAATGAAAGGTATATTAATCAAAATAGTTTTTAAGTGGATGAATAAGAAAGATGAAATCCCAATAATCTTTAAAATTAAACGTTACAATTTCTGAGTCAGCAAATGCTTTCGGTGAGATCCTTTAAAAGTTCAAAGTATGCCTAACTTCACCACCCATCGAAAATCAAACACATGTCGGGACCCTTTTTAATTTTTAGTCCCGTATCTTTCACAATATTTCATTCAACGCCCCTTTTATTTTAATCCACAAAATCAAGTATGAACTCTATTCTGCCTACCAACCAAATCCCATGCACCTTTCTTATAGACCAATGCTACTTCCAATGAGAAGTCCAAATTCTGTCAAAATCTATAATAATCAATTTAAAAATAAAAAATTCATTACAATTAAAATGAATGTGTAATCATTTTATGAATAGTAAAGTGGTTGAAGTCTAATGGATGCATGTTTAAATAAAGATGTTAATCTTTATTTTTTAATTGAATAAATTGTCTAAATAACTAAACAATAATTTTACTTTTATAATCCAACAACCAATTTTAAAAATTTTCAACATTGTTCACATGAAAGAAATTGAGAGGAAAAAAATACAAATAGATAAATAGATAAATGGTTATTGTCTTAATAAAGTGAGCAAAGTTTTTGAATTAATCCATTAATTATATCTAAATTAAGTAAAAAATAACCATATAATTACTAGATTAAGTTCTTATCTCATTAAGCCAATTAATTTTTTTTTTTTTTAAATCCTTTCAAATTTCCAGTTATAATTGGAAGTTGGATACCCATTTTAATGGCATGAACCTATTTAAAAATGAGCAATTTAAACTATGAACTCGTAAAAAGTGGATAAACATAACTAGAGGGACTAAAAGATGAAATTTTACATAGTTATATATACTGATATTTACATCCAAACAAACGATCGAATGCAATAAACACTTGCACTCATTGCTTACTCGATTGTACTCAAGAAGTAACTACCAAGGGGAACCAGCTGAGCTTCATTTTCTACTCTACACAAGGAAGCTACAAACTGGCCCTTCAAGAAGTATGTATATCAAAAAAAACCCCAAAAGAATAAGAAAATTGCACACAACCCCCAGAAATCAGAAGGTTTTACTTTTGGGAGACTCGCCGGGGACGCATGTCGAACATCCCTCTGGCGAAATCTCGCCGTTAACTACTGGTTTTTCAAGCTTGCGTTGCCAAATCTTTGGCGTTTATGAAGGTTCCATGGAATCCATATGGAACCCTTGATGGAAGCTTAACTGTCGCCTCTAACTCCATTGTCATTGCATTCACGATTTGAAGCTCGGATTTCCATGTTTTTTCGTCGTGAACGAAGGCCAAGATATGGCCGTCGTCTTCGGCTTCGGAATTGGGGTCCCTGGGAAGAAACAGAGGCTCGCCGCCGTACTTTTCGTCCCCGTAGATGAATTTCTGGGTGTCGCCGGTGGAAAGATCGACTTTGGCGAAACCAGAAACCTTCGGCCATGGCTCGGCGATGGCGAGGTAGGCGTATTTGGATTTCCGGCCGAGGAGGTTTTTGTTCACCATCCCTGCTTCCAAATTGACGTCGTTTTCAGGTGAAATTATGGGTCGACGAGTGGATTTTCCAGTTTTAAGATTAAGACGGATTTCTGATAAAACGCTTTTGAGTTCTTCGTTACATTCGTTGAAAATGGAGTCCGCCGGAGTCATGCAGGAGCCGATCACGACGACCTCGTCGGATTCTGGTTCTTCCCACGCGTTCCATAGATGAAAACAGAAACAATCCGGAACTTCGACCCATTTAATATCCGACCCGTTTTCTGCGTATTTATCGAGAACGCCAAAACGTGAAACCTTCTCTTTGTCGTACATCACCGGTGACCCACCAGTGATCATCTCTGACATCTTGAAAACCACCTGGTGATCCGGCACCACCACGAAATTCTCGGTGATCGCGAAATCATGAACCATAGTAGGCTTTCCCAAATCAATCGCTACGTCTTTCGATTTCTTTCCATCTGGTGAAAACCAGAAGTATTTCAGGTAAGGCTTTTGGATGACATCGTAGCTCAGTGCGAAAAGCTCGCCGGAAACTGGGTCGAGTTTTGGGTGTGCGATCATGGTAGAGTTTAACTGACCCTCGAAATTGTATCGTCCGCCGGTTTTCAAGTCGCCGGAAGGCGTGACACGGACGTGATAAGGCAAATCATCCTCCGACATGGCCAAAAGGTGGTTGTTAAAGTAAACTAAACCGGCGTTCGCCACTCCAAGACCTTGAGTGACGTCGATCAAGCCACACAACCCACGAGCATAAAACAGTAGAAGCTTAGCGATACCGGAGTGGCCATGGAGTTCTCCGATTGCTTTCGGAAATACGGGTTTCCCGATAGCTCGTTCTTGAACAAGCCTCTGTGTCTCCGTGAACCGGCAAGCGTAGCTAGCGGAGCCATTATCGAACTTCACGGCGTAAATCATGCCATCTCCGTCAAACAAATGGTGGCCGGAGGTAGGCTCGAACAATGGGTTAGCTCCATTCCTCAAGTAAACTCCTTGAATATGTTCCGGGATCTTTCCGGCAACCGGTAGGCAGTGGCGCACAGGTTGTTCCGGTACTGGACTGAAATTTCCGGCGATTTGAACATTTGGGTCAGCCGTTTTTGGCAAAGTCTGTAACTTTTCTCTTGCTTTCAATCCATCTTCAACGGCGTCCAATGCCATTGCTGCAAATTTCTGTATCAAGTTCCAATTTTGTTGGACCACAGGAGAAGAAGAAGAAGAAGAGGGCAATTCAACGGGACAAGTTGAGGTTTTACCAACAGACTGTTTAGGAAACTGAAGAATCGAAGGAGTATGAAGTGCACAAAGAGTCGAATTTTGTGCAGTTCGAGCATTGGGTTTCTTACAGAAAGAAATCGAGGTAGAAGATGAACCTAATACATCTTTGGAAGAAGATAAGAATCTGCTTCTTTGATTAGTCCAAGTGGAAGTAGAAGTAGTAGAAGAAGAAGAAGCCATTATTGGTGATTGAAGCTATTTTAATGTCGATGGAAAAGAAGAAATGGAGTTGAGTTTGAGGGAGAAAGAGTGGGGGTGGAAGGGTATAAATAGTGAAGAAGGTCCACCGGAAATCATACCACGTGTAGGATGGTTAGAAAAAGGCCCATCGAACTATCGATGATTATTAATTTATTATTATATTATTCTTATTATTATTATTTTAAATATTTTGACAACAATTATTTTCTTTGGAGGCAGGTACCTCATCACAACTATTTTTTGGTTTATTCTTCTATATAATGTTAACGTGTCTAATAAAAAACATTTAATGTTTTTAATTTAATATCAATGTTTGATAGGTATTTAATTACTTAAAATTATGTAGTTTTCTTAATTATCCAAGATAGGTTTACGGATAAAGTGGTAATATGTTCATATGCCAAGTTTGCTGATATGAAGCGCAAATACATTGTCTCATTGTCGTATATTTTTATTTAATTACAATTAAATAATTCATGTTATTAAACATGAGTAGAAAAGCTATAGTAAGGAAGTTATAATACAAGCTTTTTAAGAAAAAAACGGAGATGAGGTTTTATGAATTAGAAATACATTCTCAAATATATATATATATATATATATATATATATATATATATATATATATATATATATATATATATATATATATATATATATATTTTATTTCTTTGATCCGTTGAACTTATTTAGCATATTTACTTTTCAACAAAGAAGAAAATTAGTTTATCACTTTCATCTAGAAGTAATAGACGTTATAATTATAAATTAATACATTCATGGTAAATATGCCGAAATTGTCACTAATGATAAGATTACAAGTATTACTCATAAGGATATGTGTTATTTTCATGTAATGAATTTTGACATTTACATCCAAGGGTGTGCGCGGTGTAGGACCCGACAAGAACAAAACCTAATTCGAATTGGACTACGCCCGGTTTGTTTACCTTTTAATTTGAATTAACATCTTTACAAACTAAAGACCTTGTGTGTGTCTATATATATATATATATATATATATATATATATATATATATATATATATATATATATATATATATATATATATATATATATATATATATATATATATATATATATATATATATATATATATATATAGGGTGAGGTTCAACTTTTAGAACTGACTTTTTATCAAAAAAAAAAGAAAAAAAAACCAGAAATTCATAATTTTTTTATCTTTTTTCCAATGATATGAAATTCGATCTTTTTTTTACGTCAAATTCATAATGTGAATCTTTGAAAATTCACAACGTGAATCACATAAATGTTAATATATGAATTTATATATTTTTAGATTTTTTTTCGATAAAAAATAAGCTCTAAAAATTGAAAAAAAAAAATTGGTTCCTTGAAAATCCAATAATTATGGTTCTCTATTGAATTTATATATATATATATATATATATATATATATATATATATATATATATATATATATATATATATATATATATATAGAAAAGTGGATATTCCCTTAAGGTATATAAACTTAGATACCCAAATTAACCATAATACGTCGTTTTCAATCATATACATATATTGTAATTGTCCAATGTTCTTATAATTCAATTCTTAAATTGATTTACTTTCAAAAATTTTATAAATTTAACATATATATTTCTTTTACATAATTTTCATTTTTAACTATAATATATATATCGTAGTATGTGTTCGACAAAAATATGTGATGTAAGAGTAAGATACTAATGAAATTTCGAAAATATTGGAAATAGATCAAGTTAGGGTTGAAGTTTAAGAACATTATAATTAATATATAAAAAAAAACGACGTATTATGGTAGGTTTGAGTACCTAAGTTTATATACCCTTAAGGGTATATTCACTTTTCATATATATATATATATATATATATATATATATATATATATATATATATATATATATATGTATAATCAAGATCAAATAAAAAAGAAAATTCTGTTAGGAAGGTAAAAGGTTTTTTTCTACATATTTTTTTATTGAACAAATACAAAAATCATTAGATGATTTGAAAGTTAAATGATTTACCATAAAAAATTCCTTAAAAAACATTTTCATGATTTATTTTTATGTATATTAAAAAAAATCACTTTTATGACAATTTTAGTGAATAACAATAAAATAATTGTATAAATGAATTATCGAGATGTTTTTTGAGAATTTTTTTGTGAATCATGTTATTTTTGATTCATCTAGTGATTAATTTGTTTTATTCATCAAAAAAATATGTAGAAAAAAATTTCTTATCTTTTTACATAAAAAAATTCTTACCGAATATATATATATATATATATATATATATATATATATATATATATATATATATATATATATATATATATATATATATATATATATATATATATATATATATATATATATATATATATATATATATATATATATAACTCCTTTACAAACCAAAGACCGTGTTAATGAATAACATTAAATTAATAGAAATTGCCAACATCCGGATTAGAATCCATGACCTTCAATCTAAGAAACAAAACATCTACCAATTGAGTTAACCGTCAATTTGATTTAGTTTTTTAGGACCATAGGTAGGATGTGGTTAAGGGATCGGATCAAATTCAAAGTGGACCTAAACTGAATTAATATATTTTACAAACTGGAGATCAAACCAGATAGGATGTGGTTCGGTTTTTGGTTTGATTCGGTTTTTATGGTTTACATGCTCATCCTTATTTATATCCTACCGCACTGTAATTTTTTTTTTTTTTTTTTAATTTTATGATGTGTTAGGATCCTTAAATTCAAGTATTTTTCTGTTACTAGCTACTGTATTGTTTATGCGCTTAGTTGGCATAAGTTATTTACATACCAAATAAGAGATATTGTATCTAAATCTCCTAATATGGAAATCCTTAAAATTATAGTTGATTAACCAATTTGTATTAGTTGAACTTAAATACTATGGTCGGTGTTAATGAAGAACGTAAAATATAATGTAAAATATAATGTTGAGTTGGAGCAACTTAACATCAAATTTGAGTTAATTTTAAGTATTAGTTTTTATTTTCTTTTGAAATGGTGGAATTTTAAGTATTAATATGAAGTTGGGGGATGTTGTAAGGCCTGAAACTTTATTAAGTTTTTCCAATTCAAAAAGACACTTTAGGAATCCAAATAAGTATCAAATCCCTATCTCTTAAGTAACCTTTCAAGAACCAAAAACCCTAAAATCGGACATCTATAAATGGAAATACATAAAGTAATTGCAATTACTTATATTTGAATACAAACTAAGAAATCGGTTTCAAAATATATAAACACGGAGTTCATCGGAGATATTGAAGGAAAGCGGTTTCAAAATCTCTAAATACGGAGTTTGTCGGAGATATTAAATATAGTTTTATTGGAGATGTAAAGAGGAGATATGGTTCAAAGATGAAGAAAAAAAAGTTTGAAAGGGGGTTTTGACTCTTTAATACAAATCACAATCAAAATTATCATCTTCATCATCAAATGTTTTAAGGTTTTATTAGCTTTGTCAAATTCAAACTAGTAGGACAAACGATCATTCATTTCTTTGTTCAAAAAATGGAGATAGATATGTGAAAAGAATAAGTTATTTGGGGTTTTTGACATTCCACCTTTCACACCTATTTGATAAATGAAGAACTTCATCATTTGCCAAACTGGGAAATAAGCCACCATCGATTCATATCTCAATATTATTGCTTGCATCAAAAGCATGCCAGGAAATTCGAAGAACCCTCCATCTCCATCTATAGTTATAGGTTCATCTTCATCTTGGAAACTAGTAACTTGTTCGTCTTTGTATGTTCCATGTTTGTGTATATGTTTATCTCCATCAAAATGGTTTTGATCATAGGGGTTTCCTATTCCTCGGTTTAGATATTTTTTTAAACGTTGACAAGCAGACTCCCTTCTCCTTATCTCATCGGTGGTGATTTTTTGTCGATGATGAATACGTTTTTGAATGAGTTCTTGAATTCTTTTAAATGATTAAATATTATTAAAATAAATATTACTAAAAAAAGTAACTATATATTAACATGTACATAATAAAATAGAATAATAAATAAATCAATTTGGATATTATATCAGCAACACATTGATGCATGGACAACACGTTAGCGACACATAAATACAACATATGCCACCTACAGTATAAACATGCTAATACATCAAAAGCCGTTAATATTGATTTAATTTAAACAAAAATGTTGAATTCGGTGATCTTAGATGGTTTAAAACAACCCTTTAACGATCTACCGTAGACAAATATTACTGATGAGTAACGAAAATAAATTAAACCAACTTTAAAAACATGATTTTTGTTGAAGTGACAAGTACATTAAAATGAAATCTGATCTGATAGCATTTTCAAGCACATTTGAGAAATTAAAACACATT